>NC_092858.1:123896443-123899355 GCF_032062135.1 Pyxicephalus adspersus
ATAAAGGGGAGACCCCACCAAAGGGGATCCCCCCTGCCAAAATCCACCACTTTTCCAATACACTGAATCCCTGCCTTCCAAGACCCCAACCGCTAAAACGAACCTAACTCTCAACTCTACCTAAACATAAGAGGGAGGGTGGGTGGGAAACTTTTTCTTTCCAAAAGAGGGCCTCTCACTATCATCCAGCCCTTTTAACATCTCCCATTCCTAATCTTCTCCTACCCCACGTTGTATACTAGCCTAGCACCCGGTCATGTGGCCCTGCGCCTAATTCTTATGGCTACGGGCCTCTCTTTCCTCAAGTCAATCCTCTTGAAACAGTAAAGTATAAAGTTCCTATTCAATCTCATGTTTCTGTATTTGTTTTTTCCTCCATTTCAGATAAAAACAGCATATAATTAGAGAATATAAACAGGTTCCACAGTTGGCTGTAAAATTTAAGAAACTTAGTGGCATTTTTAGCAAAATTGTGCCCAGGTTATGGACATTAAAGTGTTCACATATTCTTAGTAAGCTCTAAAATAGATCCACAACCATTGTGGGGCAACTCAATTTAAAAAAGTACTAAAATCACAACTAATTTCCCCATTTTCTCTGGTGACAGGGACATAGCAATCTGTCAGCCCTTTAAAGGTATGCTGTAAGCTATTGGAAACTAACTAAATCTGTTTTTAGACTCTCTGTTGTGAACATTAATGATGACTTATTCCATAGTACCTGCTGCTATCAGGGTCAATGAGAACTTTTTTTTCAAAGTTCCTACACTGCTTGTTAATAACATATTTAATAATTTGAATGGGCTGCCTAACACCCTTAAACAGAATTTTTTTTCTCTAGCAGAAATTACTTGGGATGACCAATAAATAATATAGGATGACTAGTTGACCTGTGAAATAGAATTCCAATGGATAATAAAAAGGAGAAAGTTATGAAGCCATCTAATGAAGCTGACCCTAATGCATTTTGTTGTAGGGTCGGTGCTCCTTTAAAAAATAGCAGTAGCCAATCAATAGACAGCACTGAATGAATTGGTCCATACCTTTAGTTAGTGCTGCAGGCAAAAAAAAAAGTATATCTGTGAAATCAGCATTTTAGAGCATATTAGCATACAGCTCACTTGATTTTACAAATATACTATAATGTGGTTTAACAAAAGTAAGCAATACATTGAATGTTTTCTAATGACCTAGTAAGCATGATAGATGTCTACAAGCAGTTGTTTTCTTCCCTACTTTCACATAAAGAACACAACCTCTGCAATGCTCAACGGAGCTTATTCATCAAGGTCTAAAACGTGACTGTTTATGAATAATCCACATAGAATTACAATGAGGCCGGGCAGTCATCTTGATAAATTATTGATTTAGGTACAGTTGTTCAGTGCTGGCACTTTTCAGAACAGCAGCAGTTGCGTAAAACTTGGTAGTAAGAACAATTTTAAATTAAAAGCAATGTCCATGGTAAATGTTACAGAATACACATATTAATATTTTCCCAACCGTTTAATGTTCACATTCTTTAGTATTACAATTATGTGTAAGAAATGTTACTGTGGTAGCATACTAAATGATTAAATACAGAATATTGCTCAAATAAAAAAATGTGTATATACAGGTAATTTATGTATAATTACCAGTATTTATGTATAAATGGAAAGTGCCTCTCTTAATATTGCTTCCCAAAAATAAGTGTAATTGATATAAACCTAAAAAAAATTAGGATTTTTACCCCTCTCCTCTGAAATATCAAAATATGCAATTAAGCTGCTTGACTTGCTGGGCTAATGAGGAGTAGATATTCCTCCAATGCATTTATTTAGGAGGTCCTATACAAAATAGATGTAATTGCACCATACTGTATACTGAGCTACATGTGCATGGCCCATTGTACAGGTAGTCTCCGAGATAAGGACATCCGACATACAGATTACTCCTAGATATGAATGGGACTACCCTGCTCACTCCTGTGCAGGACAGAGGCTTGATGGGGGGAGGGGGGCAGTTTGCATGACATACAGAAGAAATCTTTTGCTAAACACGGCTGAGGTTGTGGGTGATCTTAAGAGCTGAGCTAATCTGTAACATCTTGTAACTCTTTAATGATCAAGACTAACTCTGCAGTTGTTTCTTTTTGCATATTAAAGCATAGCTTGCTCCAGAATGGAAGGAATGTTTTACTTTTTTCATGATTTGTTTGTGATTAGCTCACAGTGAGGATTTTATAAAGTAACTGACACCATGCCGCCTAATAATATATTGGGACAAACATCTGTCCTAATTGCATTTATTAAAATAATGAACCTGTTCCGATTTACATCAAATTCAACTTAAGAACAAACCTACAGTCCCTGGTGTGTATGTAACCCGGGGAATGCCTATACTTAGAAAACAGAGCGGTGAGGAGCGGTGAGACAGGTAAAAACTTCTATGACATAGGAAACTCTGCTTGTCAGCCTCTTTTGTAAAAATGACTTTTAACTCACAAGCAATTTATTTGTGAATCTGGAGAGAGGCCTTTCCATGTCTTCTGTAGAACCGATTGGCATCCCAACTGTCAACTAAAGGTATACATTAAAGGCTGACGCACGATTTGGTGCAGGGTGATGGCTTTGTGTTGTCTTTCTTAAACAGTAGGTGGTTCTATTGGCAGAATCCCCAGAAATGTGCAGCAAGTTCACCAAAAAAAGTGCTTAAAGTGCACATGAACTGTTAAAATGAACATTTCCTATTCTTTTAGTGTTTATTTACTGAACAAAATAACTTAGCAAAGTGATGTATTGTCTTGCTAATTTGCAAATTAACCTGGTGAAAGAGGTGAAGCTTTGCTAACTTGAATCCTCCAATTGTGCACAAGCAAAAATCATGTTTTTTTTCTTAAATTTCTTGTTCATTGGGTATTCTTTGCAAAGT
>NC_092858.1:123899815-123962906 GCF_032062135.1 Pyxicephalus adspersus
AATTCAACTGCTGTTTAATGTGTGATGAAAAGTGTAACTTTTTAAAATTTTAAGAACAAGTAGTGGTATATTTTTAAAAATGTTTATAGTGAATGAATTAAAAAAAAAGTGTTTGTTTCTTCATTCTGTGTGAATTGAGATGGAAGAAGGTGACCAGAAATAGTAAAAAGTACTGAGAAGTGCACAAAGTAAAAAATATTTGTATTCTGTGTTGTGATTTCTCTTTGTAATCATTTTTGATCATTGTGACAGCAAGAAACAAAGCAGCAAGTGAAGAAAATACAGCTATGTTTACTACTTTGGCTGGCTGGAGGTATTATATATAAAAACTAATAAATGCATTAACTTTCAACCAGTTTCCAAGGTACATGCCTTCCTATTGGCTTGTGGCAGAATTAACACTTTGTATAAAGTGTATTATCAGGAGATTCAACCATGTCTACCACTGGTTGAATTCTCTATGCAAATTGTTTTAAAATTGCTATTCATTTGGATTCCTAATAATTCTATTTTTGTCACTTGTCATACAATGTTTCCATCTATTTATTTCCCACAGTACTTGTCCTAATATTCAATACATGATATATTGTGTTTTTATTTCAATTTTTTTCAATCTGTTTATGTGCAAGAATACACATCTGACAATTTACAATACCTGAAAATTTACATCCCTATTGTCTGTGATGTCATCCATGAATAATACATTTTAATAATTCATGAGTATGATGTCACGAGTATAAATAATAGAGCAGAATCCAGCTTCTAGGCTGCTGCGGGCTGCTTTATTCCCTCTCTGGGCAATTTCCAACAAAGACAGAATAAAAGTAAGTGCTGTTCTAAAAATAACACATGAAAGAGCAATAACTACCAATGAAGTAATATAAAGAAACACTGAATACATAGAGGTTGCAGGATATGCTTACTCTGCTCCCGGCAGTTTGCTTTATAAAGGAAGCTTCCATTTGAAAAGAAGGATGCCCTGAAAACCAAACTATTCCATTTTGGGAACTAAAATAGTGTTCTCTTTGAGCAAAAAGCTAACTCACACCAATAAAACCTATTCTGCTACTAGTGAAATCTAAAAGTTTGAATTTGAAAAAAGTCATTTTCTCTGTAACAAAAACATTTCTTCATTTATCAGTAATGCTGGTTGTAATAAATCACTGCAGATTACACAGAGGTACTACTGGATATGATGCTTGCTAAACGGGTTGTTAGAATTTATGTATTAAAGATATATAAAAGATAACATAGTTTCAAGGAACCAAGAATCTAGATTTTAGTCTGAAAGCAACAATACTGTTATGTTTCATGAGATGTAAAAACATGATGTCATAATAAAATAATTAGTAATGTGGATTTTAGTGTGCTTTTCCAACAAAATTACCTAACATAGTAACTTAGTGAAAAAAATGTCAGTTCTTTAAATTTTTTTGCTATTTTCCAATAACACTTGAAAAAAGTACAGAAGCACAAGATTTATATTATTCTATTTTTTTATACCCTTGGTAGCATATTTTAGAGATGGAGTGATTTTTATTGGGATTTTTTTTAAGTCTGAGCAGAGATGGAGTGATTTTTATTGGGATTTTTTTTAAGTCTGAGCAAGTCTTAGCTCTTGGTCTTTTTATGAGATGAAGCCTAACTGCTAGAAATGTTAAAAATATACAGACTTATTTTTGATCATATTCAAAAGTATCATATGTATCACAACCCTACATATTAAGGGATCTTGCAATCTGGGTAAATAGCATATAGTATATTAGAAAATAATTGCCAATATTTTTGAAAAAACAAAGAAAGTATTCATTATTAAAAGTGGTTTATTTTTCACCCCCCTTTCTGAGTGCTACCCACCTAGACAAAACTTATACTCTTTACTCCAGAAGTCCTCTCAAAGGGCCAGATTTTTTAAATCTCTCCAAGGCTGAAGAGGATACATTTTAATCAATGAACCTTTCTATAGTCAAATCTTCTTGTTTAGCCACCCCTTTGAATTGGAAATGTAAATAAAAGTACACAGAGAAGTGGGGTCTTATAGGCTAAAGACACCTCTTCTCTGTCGATTCCCTAAAATATTTTGCTATTTGTTAGCAAAACTTTTCAATCCTGGACCAGATCCCATCCAGGTTTGATGGATCACCCAGGTTCACTGATCAAAATGTATCCTTTTCAGCCTTGGAGAGCTTTAATAAATCAGGCCCATAGTCCCTATGATATCATCACCATGCTTAAATTATCCTTGAAGGCAGTCCCTGGGAATTCAATTCATATTAGCCTGGGGATGCAGAACTACATCTTACCAGAGCCATTTTCTTATAGTATATGGGCAGGCTCCTAGATCTAAACCCACAATACTTACCTACCCCTGTTCCTTCTAGGACATCACAATACTTTCTTCTCTTTCTGGAGACGATCCATAGCCATCTTCAATGGCTGAGCCAGGATAATGTTTACTCATTGCATTCACATTGGGCAAACTGGCAAATGTGCAGCTCAGGTTTTTTACAAATACCCGGAGCAATCAGGCAGGTAGGAGGGATTATTACGGAACTTCACCTGCCCCTTTCTGCAATAATGACCTGCCTGACTGTAGTTCCGTTTTAAGGCAGCAACATTGTTTTGCTAGGAATGTTATCAGTTAATGTTGATAGGGAGGGGTAGAGATAGGCAAATATTTTTAGTCCACCAAGAAAGATTGACCAAGCTGTTTGGAATTCCTGATATATTTCTGAATTTGCAATAACGCGACGAAATCTTTCTTTGTACTGACATTTCAAGAACTAATTTATTACTCTCAAAGCAGTATATTTTCTACTTACATGTGTGATTTTACATTTTATTAGTCACACTCTAGGCAGGAGGTAGTTAATAAATACACAGTATCATTTTTTATTCACACCATGCATCCAGCTGACATAGCAGTTTAGTAGTTACTCACAAAAATTGTTGTTTACTGAAGGTTTCTTGTTCACATAGATATTTGCATGGCTGCATTTCAGTTCAAGGTTTGGTGCAAATCTAAGCAACACAAATCTATAATTACAAGGTGGTTTGAGCCTTGTATATTGCTTCTCCTTGATAGAATGGCTGGATGATTCTGCTGATAACATCTATAGAAAGCTACATCATTTAGATTATATCTTCGGTAAAGTAGGTAATGATAAAGTACATGGGTTTTCTACTGCTATCTTTTAACAAAAGTGGATAACCTTATAAAGTAGCAGAACGACTAATATATAGCCACAAAGTTAGGCTGTAAAGTTATTAGTTCTATTAAATTAAAATGTAGAAAATAATGAAGAAATATACATTACCTGGACCGAAAAAGTCCCAAGTCTGTGGAGACTGTTATGTGGTATGTGTTACAATCTGTGTTACTTCACTTGGTCAGGTCTAGGGTTGGCAATCCTATATGCTCAAAAAATAGTTCAACTGACTTCCTATTGTACTGACAGACCAGGTTTTTCAATCAGTGGAGTTTTCTTTACTTTTGGCAAGGGCATATTCCAAGATGACAATGCCAGGACTTATCGGGCCCAAATCGTCAAATTAATATTACACTGGTCAACAAACATTTTCTTGCCAAACAGATTATAGTCAGGTTATGTTTGATGCACAGATTCCAAATATGGTATTGGTTTTGCTAGTTTGGCTCAAATTTTTGAAAAAAATACCTCAATAAACCCCATAGAAAACTCATAAAACATGAAAATTAAGCAAAATTAAACTAGATATGCCTACGTATACAAAATAAATTTTTGAAATACTTAATGTCAATATATTCTATATTCAGTATATTTACAGAACTAACCACAAGGAAGTCATTGAAAAACTCTGTTTGTATGATTTCCTTTTATGCTGATGATCAGGACAATCACGTTGAAGGCTCCAGCAGTAGTCTGCCATCATGTGTCTATCCCATCTGCCCTGATACCTTTCTTTTATCCCCTTTTATCTTGATGGAACCTCTCCCCTTGTTCCCCACTGAAATCACCAGGGTTTTCTGGAAATTTTTGCAAATGGCTATGGAGATAGTGTACCTTTATGCTCACCTTTATACTCATTTTATGCCCAAATTTTTAAAGTTTAAGAGCAGGTTTTATACCAGTTCTTCATATTTTTGTGCTTTAAGGTTACCCAAGAAGTTCTTGACAACCATGACATAGCTGTGCCAGGCAGAAGCTTCAGTATCAGTCATGTAATTATGAAATTTGAATCATTTATCAGTTTCCAATCTAGGGTCCATCAAAGATTCCTGCTTTTCATTTTTCGGTACTCAATCCAGAGAAGAATGTATTTGAAGCAATCATTGTCCTTGTTCAGAGCTCTAACAAATTGCTTAATTAATCCCAACTTTATGTGTAGTGGAGGGAGAATGATTCTTTCTTTTGTCATTTATTGGCTTGTTAAAGATGAAGAAGATTTTTTTCCAGTGATCCTGCTTTGCTCTACTATCCCACAAGCAGATGAAACATGGGTCACTTTGCTGTCCAAGTAGGAACTTCACCATTTTTAAACCTACATATATGGACCATTGGTGTTCATGATAGCAAAGCTTTTGTAAGACCATTTGGATATTTTCATATTCTTCTTGAGTTTTGTTGAGCGACTAGTTGGAATTGATGCATAGCACACATAATGCAGTAAAAAAGATTTCAAACTTCAATCTTCTGCTCGGTATTCTGGTACTCCCATATGGGCTAGTAATCCAGGAATGTTACAACAGTACACAAAGTCTCCATCTTCACTGAAATATTTTAGGAGTGTCACCTCTCTTGTCCTATAAACCGTCATTTTAACTTCCAGTCTCAGACAGTTCTTTTCTTTTAGTCTGGATGCTAAAAGTTCAGATGCTTGCCTTGACAGACTTAAGTCACATATTAAATCATTGAGCTCTTCTTGGGATAACTGCTGGTTTGATGAAACACTTCCTTCATATTCACTTGCACTGCTAACTCCTGGATTACACTCCAAACCCTGTATATCCTCCATGTCGGATACAGGAATATCAGGGAGTGTACTGAACACTGGTATGGGAACATCAGCACCATGCGGCACAGGTCGTCTTGCTGATTCCAATCAGGGTACTCCCACTTGTTTTTCTTGTAATGATTGAAACCTTTTTACATTCACAGCACAAAAATAACAATCATTATGATGATGTTTGGGCTCTCGCTATACCATAGGTGCACCACATTTCAAACTTTTCAGTTTTCCATTTTTCCATTGACGTAGACACTCTACACAAGTTTTGCGTACCATATGGGGAGCCCAATACTTATCTTGGTCCCCTAGTTTAATACCAAAATATGCAAGATATGCTTGTTTCTCAAATTCTGTAATGTTTCTTCTCTGTTTTTGTTGGGAATATTAACCACAAATGTAGCAAAATACATTATTCATCATTTAAACAACTTCTTCTTGAAGAACTCAAATTTCTGTGAAAAAAGAAAATGTATGAATAAAAAGAAGGCAAATGAAAGTTTCAAATAATGCTACATTTATTATATGAAATGAAAAACATCGGTGTAAATAAAGATTGATAATATTATGCTGTGATAACATTTGTTGTTGGAAAAATCGTCTATTTCGATTCCTGTATCACAAGAACTAGAGCCAATTCAATGAAACTGATGTCATTTCTGGATTCAGCAGACCTGAAATACACTAAATATATTGAAAAACTGATTGAGAGAAAGCCTATTCCAGAGAGTCAGGGCAGGACTAAAAAAGTCTTGGAGCCGTAGGTGTGACGAGGTTATGAGAGAGGAAATCATTCATAGATCATTGTAGGGGCAAAGAGATCAGCTAGGGGTGTTTTTTTTTTTTAAATCAGATCAGAAAGGTAAGTGGGATAAGAACTGTGCAGGGATTTAAAGGCAAAGCCCAGGAGCTTGAATTTGATTCTAAGGTGAAAGCAAAGCCAATGAAGAGAATTACAAAGAGAGGAAGCAGAACAGGAGCGGTAAGAAGGATGGATAAGTCTGGGTGCAGCATTCATAACAGATTATAGAAGGTTAGCGGAATAGCAGAGAGGCGGAGGTTACAGTAGTCCAGATGAGAGATGATAAGAGCGTGTACAAGGATTTTGGTGGTCTCTGGGGACAAGTAGGTTTGGATTTAGGAGATGTTGTGCCAGTGAAAGTGACAGGATCTGGAAATATTTTGAATATGGGGGGCTAAGGAGAGGGCAGAATCGAAGTTGATGCCAAGAAAACATGCTCGAGGGACTCTGGACAGAAATAAAAGTTGTGAAATTGCATAAGCTTACTGAAATAACACAGCGTATGTTTGGCATAATCAAAGCTATAGGCAGTCCAACAGCTTAATGAAGTTTGTGACCTTCCTGTTTTGTGACCAGGAAGTGTATATATTTAGCATTCTGACCACCTGTGGTAAAACCTGGTGTGTTGCTGTTTCATGACTGCTGCGTGATATCAAGGAGGGAGGTGGGCAGAACACCTTATCCTTTTTATAAAGTTGAAGACTGAATCTCCTTTCGGTTTGACAGTGTTTTCAACAGGTATTAGTATTGCAGTGATCTATGGGCTTTTTAAACTGGAAAGTCAATAAAAGGCTTTTTAAAAAGCTGAGAACAAAAGTTTCAATCTTTAGAAAATTCTGGTGGGCAAAACTGCCAAAGTGTCTTAAAGACTGTCAAACTTATACATCAGACACAGTTGAGTAATTGTGTGCACCACTGAAGCTGTACTAATCCTGCAAATTCTTTTCCTAAAGTCCAATGTTCGAAACTTTATAAAAGTGTTAAGCTAGACCAAAGTATAGGAAAAATGTCTAAAAAACAGTAACATCTTAAAATGTCAATCTAATAATATTAGATGTGATTATGACCATTCAAAAAAGGTATAATAAATAGTGTGAAATACAAAAGAAAAGGGATATTGTGGAAAATTCACCATCTGAACTTTAATGTTTGTAGCGCCCATAAATTAAAAAAAATAAAACAATATATGGTAACTCTGTTGCTAAAATATTTAAAATATTCAAAGCAGAACTAAACTTAGTGAGTGATCAGCTTCTGCCATAATCAGGCCATAATTATGGCACATACTTACCCAGTCATGCAGTCATTCTGCAGTGATGCCAGGTCCAGGGCCTGTCATTTTAAGGAGCCGACATCTTCATGGCACGACTTTCGTAGAGACGGCGATCCACACACAGAGCCGAGCTCTACTCGAGAACTTAAATAAAAAGCCTCCAGGAACCAGGGAGTTAGTTTTTTGCAGAAAAAGGGTTTAGTTTTAAATATACATTTTATTGACTTAATTTAAGCATCCCCAGATAGTCTCAAATAGGTTCATAGTAGCAGAAATTGTAACAACCTGGGAACAGGCATGGAGTGCAATAGCTGGAGCAGCAAGCAGGTATGGAGTAGTAAATGTGCTGTGTTCAGTAGATGTGTAGAAATGACAGAACAGAAGCTAAGCAGAAGCCTAGTCAGAGATTTAGCCAAAGTCAGCAGCCAAGCGTGTATTGTTTGATGCAGAGAGCAATGGAGAGTGGTAAAGAAGGATGAAATACAACAGTAGAAACAGGAAAGCTATAATACTAACAGAAGCACAATAATCTTGCAAGAGGAAATACAAGGTATGGTTTAAAATGGGAAGCCAAGGGCAAAAGCAGAAAGTTCAAAGTTTATCCCAGCATTGGGTATCAAGAGATCAGGCAAGAATACTGGAATAGTCACTGCCAGATACAGAAACTGCCCTGGGTTCAGACCCTGACATATATATTCATGTCTATGCCTGCTTAGATTTACCACTTAAGAATAAAAATAGGCTATATCCTATGGCACATTACCACCACCTTTCATTAACATTATTTACTTCCAGTTGGCCAAACCTATTACAAACAAAAAGCAATATACCACCAACTCGCTGATGGCATTTTCAGCATTAATAAAAATGATAAACATTATCTAAACATTAAAACCAAAGACATCATTACTCAGTACTTTATTTTTATATCAAGTAATCTTCCATTCCAAAAAGCCAAATGTGCTTTGGTTGATAACAGGGTAATGCATTATTAATAAGTCCTTCTATATAACTGTTCATCTGCACTGACAACTCATATACTACAAGGGTCATCAAGAGAAGGTGAATTTTACTCAGAGGTAAAGTAAAAATAGAGGCAATTTCTTAAATTGCTTTAAAATACTAAATTTTTTAATATCAAAACAACCAAACAACAGAAATTCACTAGTAGAGACAAGTGGGCAATTTTAGATTATTTCTGACATGTACATAAAAATCTAGAACAAGTCTTAGGAAAGAAAGTTAACAGTCTTTATATCTTTCACCAACCATGTTTTTATTGCACCAATATTCTGTTTTTGTTTTTTACAAAAAAACCAAAAAAAATGTTTAGTGGATATCTGCAACCCTATGGGAAGATGCCCATTCGTTTTTTGCTTAGGAAGGTGTAATTAGGCAAGCTGATATATTCAACAGGGCTATATTATTATTATTATTATTAATATTAATAAACAGGATTTATATAGCACCAACATTTTACACAGCGCTGTACATTAAATAGGGATGGCAAATGACAAACTAATACAGACAGTGATACAGGAGGAGAGGACCCTGGCCCGAAGAGCTTACAATCTAGTAGGTATATATCAAGTATATCAGGGAAAACACTGTGACAGAAAGATCAGTAAATCCAGTAATCAAGGCAATTTAGTTCCAATATCAATTTATATATTTATCTGTGCTTCTCAGGTCAGTTAACGTGACCCTCAGTATTCTTTTTGGCTGTAAGGGTGGTATTCTTCCAACCATTGATAGCGGTATGCCCCAGCAGTCAGGAAATGCATTTAAAAACTAACAGATGTTTCATTGCTTTTTTTTTTTTTCTTTATTAGTATTCTCACCCAGCAGTTGGCAGTTTGTGCTACACTTTTGTTGTACATACAAAGGACAACATTTCTGAAGGAGCCAATTACCTGCATTTTTTGGAGATGTGGGGGAAACTGGAGGACCTGGAGGAAACCCATGCAAACACAGAGAGGAAATAACGTTTCCTATATATTGTGTCCTGTCCGAGATTGAAACCTAGGATCTAGATGAGTGCTAGCAACTGAGCCATACGTACTGCCCTCTTCACTTGATTTTGTTGTCATTAAAACTGTTGACCATCTATAGCCAGTTTTTTTTTTTATCTAGAAACGTAAATTAGCTCCTTCTAACACACACAAAGTTTTTATTACAACAAGGTTCATATTCCTCTCTCTCATTTTCCCTTAACCATTAGTTGGATGGCCCCACAAGTTTTAGTACAGATGCCATAACTTCAGCAAAACTGAGAAATGACTGGTTTGTATACAGCCAAGCATTTGGCAAGGTTAACTTTTGTTCAGGTCCTATGTACTGAAATCAAATTTTTGAATTCAGAGTTGGATGAAAAGACCTCAAACCTCTACACAAGGAAGGCATAGGATATTTACCCACTGACTAGCAAGGTGGAACTTTCTCTATAAGTTTAGAAAGAATTTCTGTGAAACCTAAACACAACTTTACTGTCACACTTTATTGTGCCTGTATTCTCTTTAAAGCTGAACCAAAAAAAAAATATTAAAAAACCTGCAACCAATTATAGAGAAGATTGTGAACAGACAAGTAGGTTTGTTTTATTGCAGAAGAGACATGGCCTATCCCTTATGAAATAAAGAACCCACCTGCTTGCAGTTTTTTTTAATTTTTAGGTATATAGAAGCCTAACTTTTTTAGCCCATCGGGCTTCCTTTCTTTTTTCTGAGAAGCTGAACAGAATGAAAGGGGAATAAAGAGTATAATAGCAACAAAAAGGATAGTGTTTAGGAAAATAAGCACACTAATCCACAGCAAAATATATTTGTACTTCATAGAGTTCCTAATAGGGAAATGTTCACAAGACAAAAAGATGTGTCTTTGTCATTTCTTGCTGGTGGGTCTTTCTGGAGACTGATAGCTGAGCCTGTGGCAATGGATGAGGATGCATCCAAAGGAGTAAATATTTTATCAGCATTTCATTTCTTTTGATCTTATGAAAGAGCTGCATAAACTTATTCTGACAGTGATACATTCACACAGTAAGCATTAGCAAATTGCAGGAGTGATCTATTACTATATTAATTTCAAACTGCTGTATATTTTAAGGAGAGATAATGTCACGTTCACATAAAAAAGTAGTAGTATTAGTCCTGCTGCTGTGTTTTGCCACTGTCTATGTATATGTAACCTTAACTTAATGTTAAAATTGTAAAAGGGAAATCAAATGCCTATATTTTTACACTTCCAGATGTGTAGCATTTTTACAGTTTATATTCAACACTTTATAATACTGGTTGAATTATTAATGTTTCATGACTGATCTCTGCTGAAATTGCTAGTTGCCTAGAGGTCATATCCAATATGGTCAATCCATCCTGAGACAGTAGACTCCCTAACTAGGTACAAATGTACATATCAGGAATTCTGGCATTGCTTGCTTCATAACTCAAGTGTCATTTGTCATAATGCCTATGCATAAGTGTACATTTGAAGTATTAAAATCACAGATCACAGAGATCCAGGTGAATAAAATTTTTTGAAAGGGTTCAGAAATTGAGGTGACATATTTATCTTGTTAATCTTTAATTTTCAGTCCTCCCTATTTTAAACCACAATAACATTGAATATTTTATTACATCTTGTGTATGGACCCTATGCCAGGCAGAAGAGTCACAAAATGGTATTTAGTGCTAAAGGGGATGCTGTATTCAGCCATCCAGAGCTGTGATTATGTCTCTGCTTTTCACAGGTAAGTTCTCATAGTCATTGACGCTTTTCTCCATGTTGCTGCAGAGATTTCAGTAGATAAGGAGGGAAAGAGACAATTCCAAAAGCAAGGTGTTTTGGGGCCTGTTCCAATCATTGCAGTGGGCTGGGGAGAAGCTATAAATAACTGGGGAAAATCATGTGGAGGGGGAAAGCATGACATATATAGGAAGTGACCGGATCAGTGTGGTGGTGTGCCCAAATGTCCTCATTGGGTACTACATTGTTTGCCCCCCCTGCAATAAGGAATCTGCCTGCAAAAACTTTTTTGAATTTTGAACTTAAGTTCCACTTTAAGTAGCAAAATACTAGATTTATGACATGGATCCAGTGAAAATTTCAGTCTATTAATCTTTTCAGTCTAACTAATACCCTACTTATAGACTTGTGTAGAGTAATGATATTTTCTTCTACAGAAAGTAAAGCAGAAAGTTGCTCTCAGTTCAGTCTGGTATAGACTTTATTGTAATACTTGGTTATGAGACATTAACAATGGTTTACAGAGCAGAAGGAGATAAGAGGACTGCTGTGGAATTGTGTTTTCAATTTCCTTATCTAGATATGGCAAGGTATTCAATACAATCTAGTTTACTTGTTCTGTCAAAATAGGCTAAGCATTGCAGAATTTTGCCTTCAGGATTTAAAAAGCTTGAAAATTCTTGCACACACAACATATTGTATAATGTGATATGGATATCTGTATTGATGCACTTTCCTATTGCAAAAAAAAAAAATACAAAAGGAAAAAAATCTATTTTAGACTTTTCAGCCATATGGCAAAATGTTTTGCTCTTACCCATGAGCTATATCACTGAAAGTACCAGCCTCCTGAATTATCATGTAGGGAAACTCTTGTATTGTCATGGAGACTGTACATTAAGACGATTATTCAATAGAGCAGGACAATAATAAAAAACATGTCTTCTCTGGGGTAAACATAATGTATTTTTCTCAACATATTGGAAGACCTTCAAACAACTTAGGCTTACAAAAGTAAACTTATTTAAAGTTTAGGCTTTTTATTTTTTTCATCATATATGATTTATTGTGAACTAATAAATACACACAGATAAGTACGAAAAAGAGGCTCTTAGTTTAGTGCTTCCTGGATTTTACAAATATTCAAAGTGTAACTGGTTGACAAAAACAGAATGAAAGGTCAGGAAAGGTTTTACTGTCTAGATATCCAAAGCAGAGCAAAATATGTGACTTTTAAGGCATCAGTTTGATCCAACCTACATAATTTACTATTTTTCATTCAAATAATAAAAATACAGAAGTTTAAGATTAATTGTATTCGACACATGTCCCAGACTTCGTGGTAAAGGTACTATTTTCTATATGATGTACTCTATTGGACATATATATAGAAGATTTTGGTATTCATTTTGGTGGGTTGTAATAGTGAATAGGGATTGTGGAATGAGGTTTATTTTAATTGTTATGAGGAGTTACTTTATGAATTTAGATATTTAACTTATGATTAGGAAATAGAGAAATTAATTCTTATAAGCATATATGCACCAAGGTATCATTATGTTATTACTGTTACATAAATGTTTGCTAAGATTACATTTAAGAGTGTGTTAGTGAATATACACTAAGGTATTATTATATTATGTTGTATGTATAGTTGTATGCACTGTTCTGAATTGTTTATATATATATATATATATATATATATATATATATAAACTTTTTTTTTAGATCTCAAAATCCTGAAGAAGTCGAAGAAGTCTGCGAAACGCATTGAATACAATTGAGATTGTGCAGTTATGTAAGAAACTTTTTAAGTGTTTTTAATATTCGAATAAAATATTTTTTGAGGCATTTTTAATCAAATTAACTTCCTACTGGGATGTGGCATTTACTCTCAATACATTGCTGAAATGAATAAACACATAATGGATATATTAGTTATCCAAAGGAAGTCTTGTATGGGTTCTCCTGCCCTCTGGATTTGTCCTTCCTGGGAGACAAACTTAGACCACTCATTAACTACTGTTTGTACTGTTGCTCATAACTGGTACTGATATGTTCATAAATGGCAGAGCTACCTAGTCTTTTACAAAGGGATATCGTTTGAGTATGGTGGCAAGACAATTTTATCACCAATATTGGATGTGTAATTCAATGAAGAACTGGTAAACCAGTACAGTGCTAACCAAGCCAGTTATAGAAAAGCCAAGAACAGAATGTAAAAGTGCAGGAAACTACACAAATATATATACTGTCAAGATTTGTTCTTCTATTAATAAAGTTCTAAGATTTACTCTAACTCTAAGAACTCTAACAGACCCAATCTTCCTTACCCTAGCCTGGGTGGGGAAGACTTTTCCCTACATCCACCCAATATTTGGACAGTAATAACATATAACCAGTACACTTTTACGATTATCTCTTTGTCACTCCACTTGTTCCCATTAATAAATGATTTCTATGCCAACAGATTTGAGTGGCTCCTTGTGTGGCTTCTTTTTTACCCTGCTTCATCTCAGCTGCAAAGCCACTGCACTGTTTCCACAATTGATTTACATTTGAGGTACATTAGTTTGCACCTTTTGGGCCTGCCTGGATTTTATCTTTAATTACAGGCTAGATAGTGATTCTAAAGAGTTAATGTCCATAGAGTCCATAGCTACAGTTTCTAAAACATATTATGGCAATGCATTGATTGATTCCAGGGATCCTTTGATTTGAGCCATGATTTGACAAACTTGACAGCAGTTACCAGGTAGTTTCATGTTTGGGACCATGCAAAATATTTTGGAGCACATTTCTTTAAGTCAATATTAAAACCAATTTAACCACAAATTTTCCATATGGTGGAAGAAAAAAAAAACTCTTCTTTACTTTTGGAGATCCGCCGATCCCTCCAAAGGTTTTTTGGATCAGGTGCATCATCCTGGAATCATCCTTCATTGTCCTTCTTTCACCTTCGGCCTATGCTGCCTGATCTCTTGCACAGGTGCAAGATTGGGCGACAAAGCCTGTGGTAGAAAAAAAGAGTGCCGATCTCACTGTGCATGTGTAAGATTAGCATTTTCTTTTTCCCCATTGAAGAAAAAGCTCCTGCACATGCCTGAAATCGGAGAAAAAGGAGCAATTAGAAGCCATGACGTATATATCCCAGGAGGCTCTGAGTCAATAAAGACAGATGAGGAGGGGCTTTATCTTTTTTTTTTTTTTAAAAAGGTACTTTTTTCTTTATATTTTTACCTTATATAAAAGGATTGTCTAACCTTTTTTAAAAGGTAAAACATTTAGTTTAGGCCTGCTTTAAATCTCAATAGCTTATTTTCCAGTTATGGGATCAGCCTAACCAAAAACATTTGTATAACAAAATACATAATTATTTTAAAGCAAGCACTTCTGAGAATAGTAATAATAGATGAATACATTTTAGCATACTGAAAATAACTTGTGTCCTTTCAAGCAGGAGAATTATACATTTCCTAATTTTATGCATAGTGTCAATGGCAATTCACCTAGTAGCACTTAATGGATCTACCAATATTACTGCATCCAAAGAGAAGGGTCAAACTGCCCAAACACATTATTGCTACAAAAATAAATGAAAGAGAAAAGATAAAGGGATCTACTAGACTGTCAGACAAGAAAGTTAACAGATAAAGTGTCACAGAGATTTAATTTCCTTTCCAGTAAAAAAACTATAGTGAGCTAATGTTAGTATAAAGATTATTTAGCAAAGATCAGAAAATCCAATTATCTATGGTACATTCAGACACAACCAGCAGGCTTTTGCAGCGCTTCTAGTTGTCAAGAGAAGCCAAGGAGATATAGAGGCAAGGTCAATGTATGGCAATAGATAGGTATCATTTAAAGCCTTGGTCTGCTGTTCTCTCAAACACGAAAGTTTTACATACATAGAGTTTTTGCACCGTACCAAATGTCAGAGCAGTTTTAATTTCAAAGACGCTGTGTTTAATTTTTTTTCCAATTTCCTGAGGAAGAAAATAAAATGTAACAGAAATAAGTAAGGTGATGCTCAAAGACCTGTATCAAAAGCTGTGAAATTATTAGTAGAAACGATGATGGCAATATGACTTATTTTTTTATTGATCATAGTTTCAAATTTGCATTAATATAAAAAACAGATTAACAAAATATATTCAAGTTTTAAAGTTAAAGTAAAAAATATGGCAAAAAAAGACACTATAGCTCAACAGCCTGAAGTATGCAGTAGACTCCAAACTGGGGAACATAGGAATTTATTCTATAAGTAAGCATTTTTTGGAAAGAATCTGAAATAGTAAAATAAAATTGTAGGTATCAAGCTGGTTTTCCCCTTGCACATAATGGGCCTGATTTATTTAAAGCGCTCCAAGACTGAAGAAGTCAGACTATCATGGGTGAACCTATCTTCTTCAGTCTTGGAGAGCTTTAATAAATCAGGCTTCATATGCCACATTAGAAACAAGTCAGGCGCAACCCATTTAATTCCCATTTTCTCTAAAGGTCCCTAAAGTATTGTTGTGTTTTACTTGCTTCTGATGTACATGTACACAAATGGTTTAAATCCAGATTAGGTAAAATTGATGGATTTAATAAAGCATCACCAATCATCGTTGGGTGATTTATCCCCACTTCTTGCTATGACAACAACTCTACAATTTTAAAATTTAACTCACTTTCTGTCCCGAAGTCAACAGTCATCAGTACCAACAGAAGGGGGGAAAATGCCTGAAGAGGCCATTAAAAATTAAAATAATAAAAACAGCAGCAACTCTAACTCTTATCCACTGTATCCAAAAAAATTGTTTTTGCTTTACATACACTTTAGAAATTTGCATCTAATTGTAAATAGTTTAACAATTGTTTTAGCAGGTTTTAGGTTTGAGTTATTTACACACACCAGTTGTTGTCAAAATATCACGGGTTTATATAGTGAATGTTATTTTTTTTTCTATTGTTATTTCTTTTTACCTTTCAAGAAAATTATATTGTTATAACCCAACAGAAAACCTTGCCTCCCCACAAAAAGTATATACCTACCACAGATGTTACAAGGAATAAGTAGATTTTATCTATGAAGAAATACCATTAGGCTGCAATAATAATAAAGTGGAAGTAAACCCAAAACAAAAAAAATCATCCTTTAATATGGCAGATCAGCCTGTCCGGGAAGTTTCTTCCATCCAGTCCCACACTGGGTCTATTAGGTCCTGCGTTGGGTCCATCGGTCCATATTGCCCTGGTATCTGTCTTCAGGCTGGCGCAGAGGGAGCGCCAGATGCTGATATCTTCTTCTCTCTTCTCCCGTGTTCTTCTTCCTATGTCACCCGATCTCGCACTGCGCAGGCGCGAAATCCGGTGACGTAGATTGGGAAAAAACTTGCCGATCTCACTGCACAAGCTTGAGATCGGCAATTTTTTTCCCAATTGGGGTAAAGGCTCCTTCTGCGAATGCCTGAGATGCCCAGGCACCCACATTAGGAGCAGCCAAGAGCCTTTCCGAGATGCGTGACGTATTTATGCATCCCCTTTCATTCTTGTTCGCTTAGACGATCAAGAATTAAGGGCGGGGGGGGGGGGGCCCTGCACCCTTTTTGCAAAAAAAAAAAAAAAAAGTGTGTTGCACTTAAAAAAAAAATCAAACAAAATTTGTACTTTAAAATAAAAGGGTTGCCTAAATTTTTGAGTTTAGGTACGCTTTAAGCTGAACGAGGGTCCATTGATATAACTTTTAAGCAACAATGAATTTACAATAACATGATTGAGTGATGCCTTAAAGCTGACTGTGGTGTTTACTTATTTAAAGAAAAAAAAAAAGCAGTGTTCCCCTTACATTTTGACCAGATCCTTATATGACAGGTCCACTGTGCTGCGTTACGAGCAGAGGAAATCCAAATGTGATTGTAGTGTATTGTCGGGTCATTGAGAATAACAATAGATTTTTCTTCACTGGACAACAAATTTGATGTTCGATGTACTTCTGGGAACAAAGACTTTTTTTTAAAACTTGTTAAGAACGCATTTTTTTTTGTAAACAGGAAAAATATATTTTATTGTGGTTCACTGAAGACCAGTGAACACAATTTATTAAAATAAACTAAACATTTAGCACTATACTACATATTGTGTCAGATGTCAAAGCTAAAATAAGCTATTGAATTTGTGAAATTTATTGAAAATGTATATTTTTATTTTTATTTTATGGTAATATTTTTTTCAATGAATTGTGTATAGTGCTGTCAGTTATAAATAAAATATAAAATAAATGTAATATAGATACATTTTCTGGATTACTTAGAAACACAAGATCAAAGCTTCGAGACCATTGCACTTGCTTTCAGGCATGTTATACCCCATTAGGAAGGGAACTAGCTAGTAATTGTAAAACCTTTAACACCATGTCTTTAGATGATTAAATACATTTCTTTGTACATGTAACACGGATGTTACAGCACAAAATGAAGTTGCTTGTGGCTATTGCGCTACATCAGGAACTATAAATCTTCTCATGGGAAATATGTACGCGTATTTGCACGATACATTTGTTCCTGGTCATGACTCAGAGTTTAGTGCTATATATTTTAGGCAAGCCTCAACAATTAACCTAACCCCAATGGCGAACCACTAACACAATAACCTTTCCTCAATTGAGCTCTCAAAACATAGCCATCTCTAAGAAATTCTAAACCCTCTCTCTCTGTATATGTATATATATATATATATATATATATATATATATATATATATATATATATATATGTATACAAACTGGGCCTGATTTATTAAAGCTCTCCAGGACTGGAGATGATAGACTATCATGAGTGATCCAGCAAACCTGGTTTTAAACCAGGATTTAAAACATTTGTCAACTAATAGCATATTAATTTTAAATGATCACTCAGGTTCCCCCATGATAGTAAATCTTCTTCACTCTTGGAAAACCTTATTAAATCAGGCTCACTGTACACTGTCTAGATTTCTTCCTGAAGGACAGCAGTGTGAATCCTAGTCTGTGAATGAGGATAGGCATGTCTGTGACTGGAGCTTCATAAATGTATGTTGGTTTTGAGATTTTAGGCACTCCTTCCACTGATTGCTAATCTCAGGAGATTTGCTGTTGTACTCTTTCCTTTACAATCGCCTGCACAGTTTTTTCAGTAGGGCTAAAAAGCTTTTTCTTCCGAATAATCTAGCGAGTAACATCACCTTCAATATTAAGTTTGTCCAACCCAAAATTTCACACTATGAACACATTGTGATCTCAGGCCCTGAGATGAGGTTGTTGTGAGAAAATTATAAACCACGTGCCTGGTGAATACCTAATGCTGACGAATGGGTATGGTGCACTCTTTTTGTGAAACAATACTTCTTGGGCAAACTTTATGCTTTATTTCAAGCACAATATGCTCCAAATATGGTGGTGATAGTGGTTTGACCTTTCTTGGGGTAAATAACAAATACTATTACTCCCTTATTTAAAAAAAACAAAAGTTTACAGTTTGAGACTTTACATTCTGTGGAATTAGTAAACCAACATGCTTTCATTATTTTGACTGTTCTCTCTGGTCAGGTTTTGTTCAGGTATCTGTGAGCCCAGCAGACAGTAAATGTGTCATTTTCTTGTTTTTCACACATTGCCAGCAGCTGATGTGTATGACATGTCTAATGAATTTCAAACCCATTGAGCATTATAAATCTATTTTGTAGTATTATTTTATGCACCTGATCCACATTTTGAGTGATGGAATCAGATGGTCTTCCTGACCATAGGTCATCTTCAACATTTGTTTTCCCATGCTTTCATTTTTCCCCACTGCTTTAAAGTACTAGATAAAGAGGCAAAGTAATTTAGTTAGAATTTGTGTAGGGAAAAATTTTTGGCAGTGTGGGGACAATACTGACTAAAATATGTATTTTTTACCTATATTTCTCATATCAGCGCTTAGTGGCCTATTTTACAGGCATAATATTAACTTTCAAACAAAGGTCATTAATTCCTTATCCCTTACAGTCAAGTGCATGATCATAAACTTCATTGCCAGTTTAAAACTTCTATATAGACTTAAATACACCACTGTGGCAATAAAGACTGAAGCTTCTTGGGATACATATGATACAAACGTCACATATCCCAGGAGGCTGTGGGCTGCTTCTTCTGTGAATGCCCAATCTTAGCCATGCACAGAAGGGGCTTTCATCAAATAATGATCTCACACATGTGCAGTTTTTTCATTTTCAGGTGCGCCAGCTGATCTTGCACCTATGCAGTGTGAGATTGTGTGATGTAAGAACCCAAAAGAAGAAGAAAGGAGATGGCACCTATTGGACTTTTCCAAGAGGGATCAAAGGCTTTTCAACACCTTTAATTGATTTGAAAAAGATAATGTTATAATAACAAAATTTAGGAAGCTGCTGCACAGGGTAAGTGGCATTCCTGGGTCCTAGCACATGGTGGACATGCCCAAGGTCTCCTTTCAAGGGGTTGTGTTTGGAGTCTCTGCTCTAGAAACAAACATTACAATGTGCAGCCTCCCAGCAGAATGGTACATCTCAAATTAGGCTTTGTGGTAATGTTGCAACTTTTAAAAAATGTAAAAAGTTAAAACTTACAGGTCACAAATGTTTCACCCAATTAGTAAGTAGTTCTCAAGTGGATCTTCTCATATGTTTCAAAAATTATTAGTGTAGGGAAAAAATAATTATTATATGTCCGCAGTTCATCACTGGGTGCTAGAAGCTTAGGTGGTCTGCCTAGCGTGAAAAAATAAAGTACCTAACTTTCAAGATATGCGGAGTGTGAAATTCCTTTTTCATTTAACAGGTAACCTATCAGCTTTCATTCAAAGCAACATATGGCCACTACTTATAAATCAGAATCCTAATTACCATAACACTAGAAATCACACTGGTTTTATGTTATGAAGATAACATTAGAAAGTTAAAAAACATGTGCTCCAGAAGTGTTCTCCAATAAAAAAAAGTGCATATGGGAAGCTCTGGCAACCTTCTTAAAAGACTTGTATAAGGAACATAGTAATAATTTGTCACATTTAACTGGAGCTTTAAAACACTCCTAACATCCTTTAACATTTTATGTCATGACTTGGATAAATAAAAACTTCCCAAATAAACTGGTTCCAATTTAATAAGGCTCTGCAAGGCTGGAGAAGATACACTTTCATTGTTTAATGCTATGCAGAGCTGGTATGCTATACATACTCAGTAGGTAAATTAGAGCTCATCTATTCTATCAAACCTATCACACTCCTTGTCTTTTGCATAATGTGTTTAACAGGGGCAAAGATGGTGTTTATTTTATATAAATTAGGGTGAAAGAAAGTCAGCCTTTGTGTTTACAGTATGAATGCTTGTAAAGAGAAAACTAGTATCGCTTAGAAATATTTTGAAATACGTGAGAAGTTACTATTGATTTTATTTGACAAGAGAAAGTGAATATTGCATTCTAATACTAATTTGGAATCTCATTTTAAATGATGTGAATAAATACATTAAATTATCTGGTTAGTTGCTATCTCAGACTTTTTTCTCCAATGTTCATATAAAAGCTGTTGTATGTGAGTACCATAGAAACTGGAGCACTATGTAATTATATATTTTCTCAAGCAACTCCCATAGTTTGGTTCTGAGTGCTATTTACTGCAACACATAAAGCATGTTTTGTATTATTCTTCCATTTGGTGCTTCACATCCTTCAGGATCCTAGCAACTCCCAATATATGACAACTATTCAGTATTACCAGATTTGTCAGAATGATTACTTATTGACTATTGGCATTTAAAGAAACAATAAAGCTGGCACTTTGCTATTAGAAAGTGTATTTTGGATAGGTATAATGCTGGTGTAAGGCCCCGGTCCAGCACCAGTACTCACCAGGGACCAATCCCCCAATAATATTACGCACTCTTCACCTATAGTAAGCCCCCGTTCAGCCTTGGAAGGCTGGTTACCCCATCACACCACACAATTGCCATCAGGACTTCAGTGTGCAAAAGATGGCAGCTGGGAAGGCCTGAAATGGGACCAGGAGCCCACTAAGCAAAACACGGGACACAATGGTAGTCAGTCTAGGGTCCACTGCCAGTTTTTCCACATTAACGCAGTGCAGAAGGATCTAGCAGAGGCAAGTCCAGTAACAGAGCCAAGGGTCATATACAGGTATCAGTCCACCAAGCAATGTATCCAGGGGTTTAGATAAGGAGAGTTGGGGTCACATGCAGAGGTCGGTCCAGGCAGCAACAAACTTCAGAAGTTCCAGGAAAAAGGTCAGCAACGGAGAGTCAAACAGGAACTCAAATCACCAGCAAAAGATTGGACTAGCTAAACAGTACATAGAGCAGCTGGTGCCTGGGAGCTGGGAAACATTAAAAGACTAGTAGCCAATATCAGAGCAAGATCCAACCAGGAATTAATACACTCATTGGCTGCAGCAAAAACTCTAAAATCCTCTTCAGCTTCCCAAAGCTTCAGAGCAGGGGTGCTGGGAGACCATTCACAGCTAAAGGGAAACTGGGGATGCTACAGACTGCAGAGCAGAGGACAGACATCAAATTGCTAGATGTGATTTGCTGCTGCAAGCAACGCCTTCGGAGGCAGTAAACAGAGCACGCTGGAATGTAAAGGCTTAAAGTACAGGATCACCAGCCAGATATGTGTCTTAAAACAGCTTGATGTAATAATCCAAGATAAAGCCACATATTCCAGTCTGGTAATATTCACAACTTTCATCTGCTTCATGAGTGTAGCTTACCACTTCTGTCATACATATGAGATACTTCTCTGCCTAAAAGTTAAACATTGTGTTTTAGATTTATTAAAACATTAGGTACCTAAGATGAAGGCCTCCTTTTTCTGATGATAGGGTCCAATGACCTTACGTTGTGCAAAGGACACAGGAATAAAGAAAAAATTTGTTTCCAGTACAAAGTATGGTAAAGTTTTATTAAATTACTTTTGAAAAAATTGTGCAAAAAAATGCTTCACTACAAAAATGAACAAACATATCTGATTGAAAAAAAAATATATCCACACACTAACAAAACAAAAAACCATACCAATAACATTGTTGTAATATATTTATCAATGAACCTCCAGTCGTTGCTTGCAGATTTTATTCTTACAGATAACACTGTTAGTGCCTTTGGTACAAAGACCATGACATACAGGAAGTTGTTAAAGGTACAGCCAACCCTGCTGATTACAGTAGAAAGCCATTTTCCTGGTGCAATCCAAGGATGTTTTTATATTTTATTTTCATCAAGGTTTGCTATGCTCTAACACAGTGTTTCCCGAGGTTCCTCCAGAGGTTGCTAGGCATTCCTTGAGCATTGGGAAATTTGTGCCTCACAGGTCATTTTAATTGACAATAATGATTTTTTTGGCTAAATTGGCATTTTTCCCCCTGGCCACCAATGTAAGTGGCATTCTTTCTTCTGATTATCAAACTAATGTACTGTGAGCTGTGGATATAGTAATTATAGCAGGGATTCCCTTAAGACCTGAACGTTATTTTAAAGGTTTCCCCATGTTAAAAAAGGTTGAGAAGGTTAAGGCTGCTCTAACATATTTTAAAGGGCTTCAACTGAGCTGAATGGATCTTGAACTTACTGCCTTTTTATTTTGTTATTGATTCTAGACTCGAGGGGGCTGGTACTAATAATGAACAGTATTGTTGTGTAGAGGTGTTGATGGTTGGCCTCTTCACTCTATAATGATCAAAAAATATAGCTGAGCCTTAAGTTGGATTTCCTAAATTAGTCTTTTTTTAATGGTTTTCCAAGAAGACCACAAAACAGCAAACAGGTACTTGCAAATCAACAAAACAAGACCTGATAACTGCATAATGGAAACCTTTAACAAGGGTATCCTTATATACCGTATTTTCCGACGTATAAGGCGACTGGGCGTAAAGGATGACCCCCACTCTAATCAGTTGGGGGTCGTGTTATACGCCCAGTATTGTACTGTTCCTTCTGCCTGTCAGATCTCGCTACTGTGCGAGAACTGAGAGGCAGAAGGAACAGTACAGTACTAGTTCTAAGGAATGAATGTGTGCGTGTCTTCTTAATGAACGGGCGTGTTCTAGTGGAGAGCCAATCCAGGCTCTCTACTGGAGAGCCAATCCAGGCTCTCTACTGGAGAGCCAATCCAGGCTCTCTACTGGAGAGCCAATCCAGGCTCTCCACTGGAGAGCCACTCCAGGCTCACGTCCTCCTGTGCAGGCTCGCGTTCTCCTGTGCAGCTTGCGGGGACTCGACTCGCGGGGATGCCGGACGTGAAGAAAGCTGCAGGTAAGTACCGGTACCCGGTGTATAAGACGACCCTCGACTTTGGCACAGATTTTTCGGGGTTAAAAAGTCGTCTTATACACCGGAAAATACGGTACTCAAGGTTTTTTTGACCATTTTACATGGGGGAACCTTTAAAATTACTTTCAGGTGTTCAAGGAAACTCTGCTGCAATTACTGTATCCACAACTCACATTACAAAAGCATGGTGGTTAGTGGGAAAAATGCTGGCTGGGAAGGGAAGAATGGATTGGGAAGAATGCCACTATTACAGATATCCAATATGATCTTTGGTGTCAGTTAAACTGGCCCAAGGGCACAAACTGTTCATTGCTGAAGTAACCAGCAACCTCTGGAGGAATCCTACAAAAACACTAAGATCTATCTACCTAAAGTCACTAGATCTATTGAATCACGTATGTATGAATGAGGATGATGATGAAAACGTAGAATGATAGAATTTGTAAATGTCCACCCACATTATTTATTGTACCATTTCTTTTAGATGAACCAAAAATTATTTAGCATTAATTAATAATGCCTAAATCTGTGAAATCAATGACATTTATATTGTAGCCAAGTACTCTCTAAATGTAAAGAGCATTGTATATTTGTATTTTAATGTGTGTGAAACTATTAGTGTATTGAAAATTAAGATTAAGTGCCAGTTACTGGATTAGACCAATAAGGTTCTATAACACAAGGTTCTAGAGTTCTGCACAATACTCACAGCACAAAGTATTAATAAATGAACTAAGAGCTCCAACCAGTATTATAGTATGAGACAAATACAATTAAAGTGTGGAAATGATGATGATGACTAATACCATTATTATTATAACAGTGATTTGCAGCAATGTCCCCAGTGATGAATACAAATGAGCCCTAATTTAAAACCGTCACAATTAAATCAGACTTTAATAAATCATTATTAGTTTCTCATGGAAGGTAGTAAAAATAAATAAATCCACTAAATATACAGGTTTTTGAGTGGAAGAGAGTTGGAATATCATAAACAAGAATATTTTCAAATATAATCACCATTCAGCTCATCCCATCAGCGCAAGGATATTATTAACCATAGTTTTCATGAAACAAAGCAAATTAATTTGACCCGGTCCATAATATTATTACCCACCAAAAATACCTGTTTTATCTTAGGCACAAAACATATTGCATTATACTTGCAATCATCTTGTTGCAATAAATTATTTTTTTTTTTACATTTTTTTAATTTATTTCTACCTATTGACATTCGCTATCTTCATGCGTAAACTCAAAAACTGAACTGAACTGTGAAGGATTTTTCTATTCTGAGTATATCTAATATTCTGAGGATATTTTCACTAGATTTGAATGCTCATGGGGTAAAGACAGGCTGCTATACTGTAGAGGCCTGGAAAAAGTTCTAATGTTTATCTAATGTAAAAAGAAAAAAAATTCTTTGGCTGTTGTGCTTTACTGAGCACACACTGACAAACTTCTAAATATTTAATAGGTTACAATTTTTTTTTATTAACAACATGCACATTTTGATACAAATGACAGACTTACAAAAAAACAAAATGATTCTTATTTCAAATTCCTCCTGGGTGTCAGTGATAATAATAGTAAATTATAATTACAGCTACTTTACTGCAAAAACAACGTGAGTCATGTAAACACTAGGTTATGTATTTGAGTGACAGATATACTGCGGCACACAAGTATACTGATTGGCACATAATACAAGCTTTTATCTGTAAAACTTCAGTAAAGTAACTTTCACAGTTAGCAGCATAAAACATTCTCACAGTTCAAAAGGTAAAGAAACAAGTGTTAAGTGAGCTCTTCGCTTTATTCAATTAACAGTGCCAGATGGAGTTATGGTGTGTGAGTAATACATTGGAGCATTTGTAGATTTATGTCACAAAAAATAGATAGGGCTTTGCACATTTACATTGCAGTTAGTGCAAACTTGTAAAAATAAGACAATAAATGTTTAAAAATACTTACATGGGCAATATAGATCACTTTTAAAGCTAATACAAAATATATGTATGAACACAACTGTATATTTTAATGTATCCATGGATGTATTTTTGCATTGCAAGAAATGAAAACATCTAAATTTATCATACTTTTAGCCTCTTGCTGTCCCAGTACAGCTGTCATCACAGCCAGGTACCAGTCAGCTGTGCTGTAGTGCAAAGTGCATGATGCTGGCAGCAAAGAATGAACAAGAAAAAAGTTCCATTTGCTGCTTCTCCTTTGACTATCCATTCACAAGCTGGGGTGGGAAAGGGACCTGTAAATGTGCAGCAGGAAAAAAGTCTTTTTGTGTCCTTTAATTATGTTTTTCCCATAAATGTATGGCTATCCAATGCTACCTAGATTAGTGCCCTGCGCCATCAGGGATTCATCAGATTTCTGCAGAAACCTTGCTCCTGTCTTAGAAACAGGACTGATTATTGAAAGCCTTCAGATTATAAGAAAATGTTTGATGACCCTTGTCCTTGGTATTGAAACAATGAAAAAACTAAATAGCTGTCACTGCTTTTGGAGAAATCTCCTCTGACAAGTTGTATTTTTGAAAGATTTAGTTTAGGATATTCTTGTAGTGCAGAAAATCATAGCAACCATTTAAAATCAAGGTTTTACTGTTTCTCTTTTCTAGGGGTTGCTACATTTGACAATCTGAATTTAAGAACAAGATTTCTTTATTTAATAAAGCTCAGTAAAACATAACTAGAAATTGCTCAGTATTACACTGAATGTCTAATTTTAAAGCTAAATTTCACATTTCCTTGCCATGGTTCATTGAAGCATACTGTTCTGCTCCTTGTTGAAAGGTTTGTTTCTGTCAGATCTGTACTGTAATCCAGCATGAAGCTTTTACTCTGTACCAGAGCTTTTTGTAATACAGGTAGTCCCCGGGTTACATACAACTTAGGGACTGTAGGTTTGTTCCTAAATTGAATTTGTATGTATGTCGGAACATGTACATTATTTTAATAAATGGAATTATGACAGACTTTGGCTCAACATAATATTAGGCAGCATGGTGTCAGTTACTGTGTAAAATCCTAACTGTGAGTTAATCACAAACAAAGCAAAAGAAAAATCTTTATGGAGTCTAGACATGTATTAACTTCTGGAGCAAGCTGTGCTTTGATATACAAAAAGAAACAACTGCAGAGTTTGTCTTGCTCATTAAAGAGTTACAAGATGTTACAGAAGAGCTCGGTCTCAGTTGTATTTAGCAAAAGATTTCTTCTGCAAGTCATGTCATCCTCCCTCCTCCAGTCTCCATCCTGCACACAGTGAGCAGGGAAGCCCCGTTCATACTTAGGGGGCGTTCGTATCTCGAATGTCCTTAACCCGGGGACTACCTGTACAGGCCAGCCACTTAGGCTTGTCCAGGTGATTGGTCTTGTATCCACCTCACTCCTGTA
Organism: Pyxicephalus adspersus; assembly: GCF_032062135.1. Lineage (NCBI taxonomy): Eukaryota > Metazoa > Chordata > Amphibia > Anura > Pyxicephalidae > Pyxicephalus > Pyxicephalus adspersus. The sequence continues at coordinate 123,926,358 of NC_092858.1, forward strand.
GTTTTCTGTAGTAGGTGGCCATGCAAAGTGCAACCCACACTCCTGTACTCTGCACAGGTTATGTACACGACAATGATAAAATCACTACAACTGCTGCTGTAAATTATAACTGGCCTTACAAATACCATTGGTGTACACAAACTGCGTTAGTGTATCCTTTGCACCAGTTTATACTATGGACACTTTTTGTACCCAGAGTTCAGTTCTGGGTATAATATTAGGATCTCCGTAAAGAAAAGTAGTATTTTTGCTACATCAAATTTTTGAATGGCTGGCATTTTGATACCCTAAAATAGTAAAAAGCTGTGGGGGAAAGAGTTATATTGTCAGCTTTATAGATCCATTACAGTGATGTGGTTGTTTCCGTTGAGATGATGAAAGTTTCAGTTCAGCAATAGTTCAACAATAGCTTTGAGGCTAAAGGTTTTCTCTCACTACACTTGAATAGATGTGAAAAACACACATTTCCACTCTACATACTATATAATTTTGTGATTCCTCTATACGTTTTTTTGTTTTTAAGTGGCATATTTTTTTTTAATCAGTAAATACATAAGGCTCTACATAAATACACACACAAGGTTAATGGTGCCCTTTTGCTTCACTAAGGAGAATTATTCACCTTAGAAATGACAGCGGCCATTGTGCTGTGTGTTTGGGCAAAGCTACACAGCTTCAGGTCTCGGTTTTATCAATGTACATAAACTAAGCATCATTGTATGTTGGCTATGTGTTGGTTTTAATGCAAATTTTATTTATTTCTGAACTAAAGCAAAATATTAATTTAAGACACAAACACGTCACACCCCTCAGAAAGTGACTACAATCATTTGCGACAGTCCCCCAAATCATTTATCAATCCACTCATTGGGCTTGATTTATTAAAGCTCTCCAAGGCTGGAGAGGATACACTTTGGAATGGATCTGGTCCAGGATTGAAAACATTTGCTAACAGATAGCAAATAACTTTTAAGAAATCCATTCCAGGTTTGCTGGATCACCCAGGTTCACTGATGAAAGTGAATCCTCTCCAGCCTTGGAGAGCTTTAATAAATCAGGCCCTTTTAATCCAGACATTTCGGTCGTCCTTCCCTCTCCATAAAATAGAGAAGCTCATTTGTCACTGAAAAAGATCACAAAAGGTTGTTTCCAGTGACAGTCATCCAATGTCTATCTGACACCTTTGTGGGGCTTTACTTGTAGATAGTCGTGTTTGTACATCATGTTTATTATTTTTTTTTCTGGGCAAAGGGTCCCTATAGAGTTTGGATGCCCGCCCTGATGGATCCATGAGCAAACAATCGAAAATGACCACTGTACAAGTCAATGGAGAGGAGCACAGCGCTGTGCCACCCGCTCGTTCTCCCCCTCAGTTCTCTGTAGAACAGAATAGCACTGTGTGTACCGCACCTGTTAGTTCATCTGTCGCTCTTTTGTCACTGAAAACCATCATGAAAGATTGTTCCCAGAGACATATTGTCTCTAGAAAAATGTATATGCAGCTGTAGGTTGGTAAAGTAAAAAATGTGCTGATAGGTCTGATTTATTAACATATTACCTGAAGGTGAATAACACATTTAGGGCTCTATTTATAAAGCAGAAAATAAGACATTCCCTGGTAGGAATCTTCCAGGTCCATGTATTTCAATGACAGTAATTGGTTCCCACAAAGGAATGTTTGAGGGAATGTCTGATTCCCTGTTTTATAAATAGAACCCTTAAAGTGAATATTATGCCTAAATTCATAATAGTAAAATGTAGTGAGGCAGAACTGTTGTCTATATAAGATTGGAAATATAGAAAGCAAAGACAAAGAGATAGGTAGGTACTAGGCGGTTGGAAAGAGACAACAAAAGATAGTGTTAGGAAGTAATGGCAATTTCGAATATTTTGTTCTCAATAATTGCGAATAAGAAGATTGACTACATATTATCTTGACTGTTATTCTTTCTGAACATGTGTGACAACCATTTTCAGAAGATGTCAGCAATAGCACCTTACATATTTTTCTTGTGACAGATTTCCTTTAATAGGGCATCACTATAATATTTGTTACTATATTTAGGTGACTTAATTGGAGAGAAAATAACCTAATAGCCATTATGTCCCTTGACATTTATTTTACAGTCTTTCCTATCATCTCTTCGAACATGCACATGGTATTGATCTTACTGTTGGTTACAGCTCTATAACTAAGCTACAAAATCTAAAAATCATTCATATGTTTAAAATATGTTTTAACCACCTGAGACCAAGAACAGGACTGGAACTAATCTGTTCTAGTTTGTAAAGCTAGCAGTTATTACTGGTAAAGTCACCAGCTTTTAGCATAGGTTCCAGTGCTACGCACATCTAATAATCAGTTCAGCTCCTGAGTCTGCTACAGGGTTCTCAGCAAAATCTGTCTGTATCACACTGTCACATTTTCTCCTGTATGTCTAGTACTACTGTAGCTCCTTTTGACAAACTTTTATAGATTCGATCCTATTGCAATACAGAAGGTTAATGACTTTGCAAAAGAAATAAAAGCAATGGAGCTTATTCATTATTATTATTATGATGATTATTATTATTATTATTCATTATCAATTGAAATACAAAATTATGACAGCTATGCTCTTATGATCCCTACCAATAAAGAAACAAGGCATACATTCCTTTGTGCTGTGTGAAATATTCATACTTTATGAGCAGACCTAATAATATTTTGCAGTGCTAAAGCCACATATGAATGGCCACTGTGCTATTGGTTATTAGGGCTGCAGGAAACTATAATTAGAAATAAAAGAAATTGTGCCATTGTGCTGAAAAAGCAATCACTATGGGTGTAATTACTCAGATAAATACACATATATATACATATATAACAAGTTAAATATAGAGTGGCACTAAAATGAAACAATCTAAAAACTAGTCCAAGAATGCCTATAGTCCACTGCGAATATGAAATAAATGTTGGGTGAATTGGCTTATATTGTCTTTTATTACCTATATGATCCTGTCTTAAATATTAGCTCTACCCCCCATGAGAAATCGAGAAATGTGAAGGACTGAGCTAAATGTGCCAATGTCACATGTAGATTAAGGCTTTTATTGGGTGTTTTCTGTGCATGCTGTTATTTTTAATATCTCTATGGTTCATGGTTATGTGGAGTTTTTATTATAAATAGCAATCTACACTATTATTGGGTATTTCCATGTTCTGTAGCGACATGATGGTCTTTTTTATCCTTTGGTATAACAGCACTTGTTGAAACAGCTCACTGGGATATAGGCACAAGGGATCTGGATTAAGTTGAATAGAGTAAGATCCTTCAGTGTTCTAGGAAAAGGAGCGATTACTTTCTTACAATTGAAACATGCCTTAACCATTGCTTTGTTTGAACAGTCCACCTAAATTAGTGAGTGCATGAGCGTGTTGGATAAGGATTACTGAAGTGTGAGATGAATATATCTTGTATAGAAATATATACATTATAATACTGTTTTCATTTATTTATTGTGAACTATAAGAAATACTAAATTCGTTTTTAAATTGTTTCATTTTAGTGCTAATGTAATTTATCATAACAGAAAAGCTATTCTGTTTTAGCTTTCAATTGTCACAATTTCAATGTTCACTGTTTCAATGATCACAATATTAATTTTTTTTTAATTTATTTTAGTGCTCACATTCTTTGCTACTTTGTAAGCCAGTGGTCTCCAAGTGGTCCGCAAGAATATTTTGGTGGTCCTCAGAAAAATGTGGATATTATTTGCAATTTTTATGTTTCATTATTAATAAAAGAAAAATAATATTCTAATAAATGATTATATTCTGTAAGACAATTTTTGCCATCAGGCACAGCATGATGTCAGTGGAGTCTTAAGTTGTATAAGGCAACCGTTGCAGAGCTGTATTCTTAAGTATTGTTTCCACCATTACAACAATCACCCTGTTCCGTGAATACCGAATCTCATCTGATTGTTTTGTTTTATTTGTTTATTTCTCAGATGCTCTTTAAGGTAAGTATGACCTTAACTGTGTTTTTTCTTTAACATTAATATTTAATGGCATCAAAAAGTTTGACTTTGATAACTATCATTTCTTGTTTGGTCTTAGATTCGAATGAAATAAACCCATAATGAGTGAGAAAAAGCAAACTAACATTTTGCATTTCTTTAGTAACACCAAAAATATCAAAAATAATGCAACTAATAATAATAGTATTACTTCACTTAACCGTGAGCTTATCAATGAATCAGAGCCTTCTTAGGAAGGATCTTAGGAAGATCAATATTTTACAAATTAATTTATCTTTTTAAAAATGTCATATTATTGATCCGCAGGATTTAAAATTATGAATTTAGTGGTCCGAAAGGTTGGCGACCGCTATTCTAAGCTATTTTTAAATAAAGTTGGAAGTATGCCACATAAATATATAAAATAATTAAAATGTTTTTTGGTGTATCAAATGTGTGCTAAAGGAAATATTTTTATCAACCAATCAACTTCCAGACACCTCTACAGCACAGGTTTTAAGATAATATCAAGGAAACTAAAAATTTGCTATAGACAGCCAGAATAGTTCATTAGTGTATTTTTGGTACACAAGATCCAATGTTATCTGTAAAGAGGGGGAGTATGGTAAGCTGAGCTTTTAGGATATTAACTTATATATATACATTTTGAGGACATATTGCTTCACAATGCCAGCAGCTACCGATATTAGTAGGGACTTGTTTTAAAACTCACTGGTTCATATAAAGGGACATGTAATATACATATAATATGCATCTTTCAAACCAACAAGAGCTAAATTCCTACTAAAAGGCCTCTTAGAGCAACACCAAAAGTATGCAAGACAGGTGTTACAAATATCTGGTTGAAAGCTACTAATTTATAATATATAACTTTCTGCTTTTGTTAATGAGCCATAAAGAGGGGATAATTATAGTCTGTTTTGTAATTATAGAATGCATTTCTGTGAATAATGAAATAGACAGAGCAAGGGGCAATTGCTTTAGTGCTATCGAGGGTCTATAATCTATTTAATTTGCCCAACGTGTATTGAGCGTAATTAAAATAATGTTTTTCTTTTAAACAAATTTTTCTAGTGAATTATTTTCTATGCATCAAAAATGCCAAGTTTGGTGAAAACACAGACATATCACAAGCAGACAAGAACTCGGGTTCACATTACGGTCATAAAGATGGTAATTAGCCATGAGAATAGGAAAATGTCAGAACCTAAAAGGGAACAGAGATTTGGCTTGCTGGATTATTAATATGTATAACCTGTGCAGTCATCCTGGACTAGTCTCATGTCAAATTCTATTCACAGAAGGACAGAATGTCTCTCGCTCTGATCCCTTTGTGAAACAATAATGACATCTTTGAATGTAATTGAGCACTAGGTTTCTCTTGGAAAGAAAAGGTAGCACTATCTGCTCAGGCACAGATGCCTTCATTACACTTTATTGTTTGAGTGTATTGTTAGCAAAGTACTTATCCGGAAAAGTTTCTCCTTTTAGTAAACAAAATGAATTCTAAGACAGTTAGAAATAAAATAAGTGCTGGGGAGGGTGTTACACCATGCATTTACATGTAAAATCTGCTATTAAGTGATACAGCTACCAATATGAATTTTAATAATGCATTTTTCCAAATCTAGAAATTACCAAAGTAATTGGACACATGTTTTTTGTAGGTATGATGCAATGAAAAACTATTTATGTGCTGTTCATTACACTATATATTTCTAAGGAATAAAATTTCAAAGAATTGGTGGAGGTGGAAGAACTGAGTTTTTGCTCTTTTAATTTGAAAAGACTCCTCTTGGACAGTTTTATTTTAATAAACAGATAGCTTTAATGGAAAAATATAATTTGATGTGGGTTATGAGGGCCTACAACAGGTATTATTAATTGTTTAATGCTGTAAAAATAAGTATCACACCTGAACTAGAACATCAGCAGTTAAATTGCACGTCCCCCTGCCAACTGGGCGTTAGTGTCTGTGTGAAGGGGGTAAGTTGGGAAGAGGGAGTGCAGTCATGCAGAAGGACAGGTATTGCCTATATAGCTAATATTAGAAGCAGTGAGAAGATGATATATAAGTCACAGAGTTTGTTCATAAAGAAAAATCAATTCCTAATATGAAGCATGAAGAATGGAAAAATAAAGCACCGAGCAAACAAACTCAGTTTTCTTATTCCCTAATCAGGAAGGTAAAACTGGATTCCAGACAGATATAAAAAACAACAACAGTGAATACAGTTTAATATTTTTTAAAACATCAGTAAGCAAATTTTTATATGCAAGTATGCAAGTAGTCAAGTTTCTTTTATTAACACATGTTGACAATGAGTATGATTACAGGAAGATAGAGCAAACTTCGGTTTGCTGTTGCTACTTTTTAACAGTCCAGTCAAATTCTAGAGGATAGAAGGTAACCCGAGAGTGTTACTTAAGTGTGGTGGAAAAAATGTCACTGAGCTGAATATGTTTTACAGTAGAGTAATACATATTTACATATTTTTAAATGTGAATTTTACATTTTAAGGTCTTTTTTTGTGAGTGATATATTCCTGTAGTTAAGGTGCACCTAGGCATTGGTAAACAATTACTTTCCTCCAATACTCTAAGCATGTCCTGCCAAAGGCATTTGATTTTTTTTAATACAGTGCTCCAATCTGAGCATGGTTATGGTAATCACACGGTATGACAAAGTAGTATGAGCAGCTTTTTATCCAATAAGTGTACTGTCAACAGGCAACATTAAGGACCATTAATATCTTACTGTGGTATTTTAGGTTGTAATCTTTGATACTTTTTGATAGCATCAAAAAGATATCTTAAAGTGGAACTAAACTGAAAATAAAAAAAAATCACACTTACCTAATTCCACAGATCTCTCGATAATGTCCTCAATCGTGTCCCGCACCGTCCTGGAATTCTCCTTGGTCCCGGCATGGTGAAAGCACCGGGCATCACCATCTTCCTCTATCTTCTTCCTTCTTCTGGTCGTGTCACCCAATCTCGCACTGTGTAGGAGCAGGATTGGGTGATGTAGCCTGCTGTAGGGGGGAAAAAGAGTGCCAATCCCACTGTGCAGCATCTCTTTCCTCTCAATGTACTGTAGGAAAATGAAATCGGGCATGCACAGAAGGAGCAGCCAGAAGCCTCACGGGATCAATGACGTATTAATGTCGGGAGGCTCTGTGGTCCCACTCAGTCTTTTAAAAAAGGATGTTGCAATAAAAAAATATATATTTTTTTACTTTATATAAAAGGGTTCTCTACCCTTTTATGTAAACTATAAATTTTAGTTGAGGTCCGCTTTAATATACAAAATAGGAAGATGAGATTTTACCAGCATACACACATTGGTTATAGCTAAAATTCAATTTTCAAATGTGATTTACTAAGGGTCTCTACATTCTCTACAGTCTTCATGTTAGCAGAGGATGGCAATCCTGTTATAACTTTTTTTTATTAACCACATGCTCTGTGAAGTCTGGTGTTAAAGAGCTGGGGTATTTTCCTAAAACTTTTGTTGCCCATGGCTCCTTTTCAGTTTGCAACAGTTCAAGCAATATGTTTCAACGAGTCCAGATTTTCCTAGATATGTTTCACCTTTATGTTCACCTGCTATGCTATGATTGTACTTTAAAGAACTTCCAGGCTTTTGGCTTGTTTGGTTTGGTGAGATTTGCCTGATAAATGTAGCATAAAGGTAATCTTAGAAATTCTTGGGCTTGGGCTAATTTTGTTTTGATCTTGGGCATCTTGGGTTTTGATCTTCGGCAAATTTGCTTATGCTTAATTTATAATAATATAAATCTTTAAAAAAATCCATGTTACTTTGTCCCATACTATGACTGAAAATGGTTTCATCAAATATTAAGCAGAACTCCTAGGTAGGGAGACAAAATATTTGTCTATCAATTAATTTATAAAATCTCAGGCGCCCAAGCAGCAGGAATTTATTAGATCCCTGGCATCCAGTCTAAACTGCTGTGATCTGATGGTGGGCCCTTGGTTTTGGTGGGCTAATTGCAAATGATAACTATACTTTATAGAAAAAACACTGACAGTACAAAGACAGCCTAATAATAACATTCAAGCTTATACTCATCCAAAAAATCAGCATATTACAAATCCTAAACCAAACCAGTTTAACTCTCTAGCAGAACAGTAAAATGTCTTTTACATTAGGTAACATAGGATTTTTAACCTATGCCTGGCAGATTGCCCAGTCACTCTTTAGCTAGACCTAAAATAGCATTTAACATTTGATGCAGGTCACTGACCTGATAAGGTTTAATCCTGCTTTGTATTTATTTTAGTACAGAGCTTAATTTGTAAAAAAAAAAAATGCTTTCAAATTGTATTTAACGGTAAAACATTGGAAAGATAAACTCTCACCTACTGCTGAGTCTGTAGAACAGGATGTAGAAGGAGAATCTCTTAAGTTAGATCTCTTAAGATACAGATTGCAAAAGTTTTTTTTTTAAATATAAACATACACAAAGTTCATTCTTATTATCTATTTACAACCTTCACGACCATTCACAATAAGCAATGATGGGAAATGACAGAAGACAAAAACAAAAAGATTTTTTTTTTAGAGAGAAACAGACCGTAAAAAAAAATATCTCTGTGCTTTTCTGTTAGAGACAAGCATTCTGACCATTTCTTACCCTGCTGTCATAGAAATAGAAATGTTATAGATAGATAAAATAAAATGAGCTATTAATTCTTCCTCATTCTATCCAAAAAGTTTGGTTGGAGTTCGACTTCAGCTAATAATTGTGGGCAAAATATCAGCCTGAAAGGTGAGCCTCATGATATTGGCCAAGTTCAAGTAAAAATTAATTAGTACAAGTAACACAAGTACCCTTGTCAATATGTTTTTATCATCTATTTTATATGTTACTTCCCCTACTTTCTGGATTGTAAGCTCTTCGGGTCAGGGTCTTCTCCTCGTCCTGTGTCGCTGTCTGTATTTGTCTATCATTTGCAACCCCTATTTAATGTACAGTGCTGCGTAATGTGTTGGCGCTATATCCTGTTTATTTATATTAATAAGAATAATAATAATAAAAATAATAATCAGCTTCAGCCAGACTTTTGCTCGGACAGCGTCTCATCCCATTGGTTCCTGCCATGCAGGAGAAGAAAGTAAATTCTGCCAGTAATACAGGACATGTTGTGTGCTGAGATGCTCCTTCTAGTAGCATCAAGGTAATTAGATAAAAAAAAGCCTTGCTGTCTACTGAATTTATGCTGCAATTGTTTTAAACTGAATCTTTCCAGGAGATAATGGGGTCAGGGTCTATTGTGTACACACAATAGATAGTGAACGATCGTCGCTCAATCAGATCCACCAGGACGGTCGTTCGTTTCCAGCGTCAATCCTCGTTCGTCGGCGTCATTGTACACTTTTTTTGTTAATTTGTTTTAACGTAAACCATGTAAATTTCTTGCTTTACGTAAAAATAAAATCACTATAAACCCTTAAAATCATTACCTTGTGTTTTTTCACTACATTCAGATTCTGTTTTTTATAATTTACAAGTCAAATTAATGTTTTCAGTTTTCATGTTACAGTGGATAATTCTCACAGTAACCTTTTAGAGTTTCATGCATCTGTGGGACTGCCAGCATCGCTCAATTTCTCCATGACATTTAGTCCCATTTATTGGATCAGTCTTTCTCAAGCTTTTTTTACATGGGGACCCTTGAAATAATCTCAGGGAACCCCTTCTGTATTTACTATATCTACAGCTCACAGTACATTAGCATGGTGGTCAATAGGAAGAATGCCTCCTACATTCTAGGCCACAGGGAAGAATGTCAGCCTTATCGATAGCCAAAAAGATAATTTGTGTCCATTGTTCATTGTTTTTCTTATTGTGGCTTTTTTGTCTTCAAATCAAATGTTTATGCAGCCTTTTATTTTAAATTTGTAGATTTTATAGGAGGTTTCTGTTATATTTGAAGTTGTCAGTAAAAATATACTCCATCGGTAAATGTAATAGGACAAGAAAGACCATTCCAGAGAGATGGGGCAGCTCTAGAGAAGTCTTGTAGACGTGTGTGTAATGAGGTTATGAGTGAGGAAGTCATTAGTAGGTCATTGAAAGAGCGAAGAAGGAGTAGGGGAGTATTTTTCTACCAGGTCAGAAAGGTAAGTGGTGCTTAAACTGTAGAAGGATTTGAAGTCAAAGCATAAGAGATCTGTTTAAATAACCTCTTAGCATGTAAACAAGAGAGATCCAATATTTAAACAGAAATTAAATTTTCCTCTCCTTGCTCAACTTCCAGTGCTGATATCTTCACCTAGTCCTCTTCTGCCATATTGACTGGCCATGCCAAAATGATGTAACTCCCAGAATGTGCATTCGAGTTTATTTATTCCCGGCATCTAGGTATGTTTACTTCTGCCTTTAATATTTTGTGATCTTGCTTAAGATAAAGCCCTAGTCTCTAATTTACTAAGTGGGATTTAAATTTTCAGACTTTCTTGTATGCTACATGGTTGTGCTAAGTTGTTCTTACCTGCAATTTTTACTACAAGTTAGCAGAATCTTTTTTTTTTTTAAATGAATGTTTGCAGGACTTTTACTACATAAAGTGAAGCTCTGTTCATGTTGAATACTCAATAACATGTATCTGATCTCTGGTGATGTCCCCTGCAAGTTCACTTATTTTTCGATGCAGCATTGCCCAGCATAATATTTACCCAACTTCCTACGAGCTGAATGTGTAAAGACTTAGCTTACATATGTCCGAAATATACTTTACTACTTGTTTTATCTAAATCCCCTATCTATTGTTGGTTTCTTTAATCAATAGTTGCTATATATACTATACTATATTAATCTAGTATATTTACAGGTATCCCAATTCCTTTGTCCAGTAATTGTATGGTGTTTATATTAAAAAAAACAGTATTTTAGTATACTTATATAGCAGTAGCTTTAAAGTGAACCACAAAATCATTTTAATACCCTTCAGTGGTACATAAAGCTTACTCTTAAAAGAAATGGTGTGATCTGTTTTATGTGCAGTTACAAAAGCAGAATTTTCCTTACTCAACACCAGCTTGGCACACTATAATACAGAAAGCTAGAACTGGATGCTGTTGCTGCAATATAATCAGCTTCTTCCACATAAGATACTGAAATTGAAAATACTGCTCATCCTTCTAACACAGATATTTTTATATCATATTCTCAATATGGTCAGTATAAGATAACAGAGCTCTTGGAAACAAAAGAAAGACAACTGTTTCAGGGATAATTTGAGCATCACATTTTTTTTCTTTGCAAAATATTTTTTACTTACTATTAGAGATATTTATCACTAAATACAAGAAACAATTTCCTGTGCTCAGGGTGCTATAATTCAGATATGATTTGGGTAAAGGTTAACACTTTTATGGCCAGATAATTGTATTTGTTTGCTATACATTTTGTAATGTATTGTAATAGCCGCAGCCTGCCATTTTATTGTATAATTGGGAACATTGCTGAAGGGCTATTCATCGAGAAGTAAACAGAACAGTTGGTGATGGCACATTCCCACAACTTGGTGGTGTACAGGTGTACATTTTGTAGGGCACACCAAATACACTGAGAGCTTATGCATACACATTTGGTTAGGTTTAAAAGGTCTCCCTGAATCTAAGAACAAATCAAATCAAAGAGGAACAGATAGAGTTGTAAGATGCAGCAGTGTAGCAGCACACCACAATGCAGTGTAACATGCTAACGTCTCTTGTGAATATGGCATTAGTCTGTTTTGACTACATCAGCCTATATATGTTCCTGCATTTGTACTGTGCTCATCTTTCTTGTGTATAGATAAATGGCCAGCCTTTAACTTTATTTTATTCTGGTCCTGTCTGTTTACATGTGTATCCTGTTGTTCCTTGTTACAAGCTCTATCTTTTACACTTTATTTGGTATACTAGCCCTCTGTCTCTATGCCCCCGTGCATGGTTGTCTAGCTAGGTAATACATGGATTTCTCTGCTGCACAGATCTGGATTCTGGTGAGAGCCATTTAACACCGGTTGGCAATGTGAAATATGCCTATCAGACTCCTCAGTTTATGTACTTGTTCATCTATGTGTGACAGTGTCATCTATGTGTGCTTACATTTCTGGTCATTATATTGATTTCTTCTGTATGTCTGCCATCAAGAGTTGGCTACAAGAGTTTAAACACTTCACATATGGTCAACATTCCACTATTACGTGTAATTCTTTATTACTGAAAGTAAGGTGAGCCAGGAACAATAAACATTCCTGAAGTAGAGACCCTGAGAACCAAAATATATCTTCATTATAACCAAAGCAGAACTATAAAAAGAACTTCATATTCATATGGTAAACATAATACTAATAGCCAAGCAGACTACTACAAGATGTTTAAGTAAATAAAATATAATACTATCTTACCTGGAATTTAAAATCAGTGCTGAACTATATAATGCATGGATGCATTATATGGTATATGCTGGAAAATGCATGACAAGGGTAGCTCGGACTTTCTAGCCCATCCTTCACCACCACCATCAGAACCTCCGCCTCCCCCCACCTACTTACCAACCACTCCTCCACCATTAAATACCCAGACACCAATCTTAGATTTAAATTGGCTGGCAAGCAGCTGTTTAATTTAAGACCATTAAAAAAATAACCATTCAAGTAATTACCAGATATCCAATAATAAATAAATGACAAATAAATACATTTACACTTTTGATATGCAAGCATACATTAACATAACATAACACTCCATTATTATTACTTAACCAGGATTATATAAGGCAAACATATTACATTGAATATAACCTATTTAACCAACAACCTAATTCCTCCCTTTTATTATTACCTAACCATAACAACAATATCCATAATGTTATCAAACGTCATACTCCCGGTTATACACCCAAACAACCAGTCTGCAGATCTCAAAAGGCGAAATCCGCACCTAACAGTACTTTAACTCTTCCAACATCTCCACCTTGCCCCTAGCCGCCCAGCACCGCCTCAGGATCCATAATCATCCGTTCACTATAAAGGGGGAGACCCCACCAAAGAGGATCCCCCCCGCCAAAATCCAACTCTTTTCCAATTCAACTGATCCTAAGCCTTCAAAGCCCCAACCCGCTTAAATTACCCTCTTTTTCAAATATAATTAAAAATTTTTTAATAAAAAAAGGGGTGGGTGGGCGGTAAACTTTTTCCTCTAAAAGAGGGCCTCTCACTTCTGTCCAGCCCCTTTTAACTCATCCTATTCCTAATCCCCTCCTACCCCACGCTCCACACTAGCACAGCCCCCTCCAGCCTTACTACATTTTATTAACCCTTAACACCCTTGGGCTAGGCCTCCCACCCCCGTCATGTGGCCCTATGCCTAAGTTCCTGCGACTACGAGCCTCTCTTGATTGAGCTTTTGTTATAATTCATATTGGCAGCTGGGGCTCCTGTAAATCTATTTTTGTCTTTTGCTCATTAACATATGCATTATTATATCACTGCTGAGTTCCTTTAAAGCTGGAATTTGTCACAAAGAGCATATATTAAGTTATGTATATGTATAATGACATACAATTATGTTTGTAATGCTTCTTGGAAGCCATGAAAAACCTATCTTCAGTTAATAAATATTTTAAAAGTAAAGGTTATTTGCAGCTCAGTGGTGAGAGGTATTAGCTCACATCAATGCTGAGGCAATGAACTACTATGTTGAAGTCATTAAGATGACACAATTGAACTTCAAAGTGCCACACAATTACTCAGACTGTTAATTCAGCCAAACTGCCTTCTGGCCACAAATAAATATAAACTAAAGCGACCTCTGTCTTCAGATATGACAATCGAAAATAAAAGTAATGTGCATAATATAAACAAGATCATATTTAAAGCCCCATTTATCACAGAACATCTACAAAACACAAAGCTTAGGTTTTAATTAGAAAAAATAAAGAATTGGATAGAAAATAATTGCCGACTACAAACCAACCAAGACAAGTTCATTATCCCTCTTACATTCCATAGAAACAGCAGCCAGGCACAATTAAAAAGAAAGATAGGAATCCTCCCAAAAAGTAAAATATCAGTTTTTTTATTACGTAAATATGATTCCATTTTAATTTTTTGTTTTCTACACATCCAGTATATGACACATAGTGTTTTTGTGTGGAGTTTTCTGTATGTATTATTATATTGGTTAATAACTATTGTTCATTGTATGGGAGAAGTGTTTTATTAGTGTTAGCATCCCTACATTGTTCTTTTATCCGCCTCCCGTTTGGGTGTAGAGAATCCTATATAGGGAATGGGTTGGAACAGAGGGTGGACAGTTGTTACGCAGTTATGGAATCGGTTTTCAATGGTATGTTCAACAAGCTCCTACAGGTGTGATGGTCAGATGTCCATATACTGTATATCTGGCTGGATGTTTTACCTGCTTGTTTTCTAGATATTACCCTTTGTTTGTAGCAATGGCAATCCAAGTAACAAAACTCGACTGATAGCAACATATTATCTATGCTAGTAATGGAGCATGCAGTAAAATTGAATAGGTTCAGCTTAATTGTACCAGAAGTATTAGGTTGCCTAGGAGCTGAACAATGGCTTCTGCTGTCAAATGCTTGGGGTTGTTTACAACAGGTATTGGAACTCATGATGGATACTCTTTATTTGAATATAAATTATGCACTCATTATATATAAATTATGCATCTTTTCTCAGGGTCAAATGATGTTTACAAATATTTGTGTACATCTAGGTCATGTTGAAATGATTATGGAGGAAATCAACCATTACATGTATCCCTGAGGGACTCAAGTGTGACCATAAGCTAGTGTGTTCCCCAGCCCCATTTCTAACCCCTCTCTCTTTATGTCTTTATTAGGGAAACTTTTGTTGCTGTTGTATTTTGTAGAGTATGAATGATAAATGTTAATAATAATAATGCATTCATGTTACAGGGCAGAGGTCCACATATTTTTTTTTGAGGAGAAGAGGGCTGGATTTGGTCAGTGGACACCAGATTTAGATCCAGGTCCTTCCATCCATGCATTTTTGCAGCACATGATTAGTGATCTATTTTATGGCAACCATCAAGCTCAAGATTAGGACAGCAGTGACTGGCACTGCATAAGGTTGCTGGGTAAAGCTATTGCATCTGTCCAACATATAAACAATGCTGAAGCATTGTATTTTTACTCTTATGGAGCACTCTGTAGTAGAACAAAAAACAACCCCCCTCCCCCAAACAGGCAAGTTTTTTTATTTGCAGAAAAGACCTTCCCATGTCCCTTCTAAAATAAAAAAACTATGTGCCTATTCATATAACAGTTATTTTTGGTATTATTGATGTTATTAGGTCATTCTTATTTACTTTTCTTTAATTACAATAATTTGCAATAGTCCTTTGCCCTGAGTGATCTTTAGCCATTATATAGCCATTGTCCTTGCTATATTGGTGTTGGATGCCATTCATGCTGCATGCAGGGTAACTCTGGCACCTGTAGAAAAAGAGTCTATCAGGGGAACATTTCTTAGACTGATTACATTTTGTGATTCTTAGGATTATTGTCTTTCTTAATTAAAGCTGAGAATAAAATGGCCACACAGCTCTCAGAACATGCTCAGTGGTATGGTGGCTGCAAAATATTAAAAACTGCAGAACTGTTTTTTTGTATTAAGACTTGATTTTAGAAGATTTTATTCTCTAGCAGTATCTGGGGAGGGTCAACCGTGCCAGCACACAGGAGTCATTTTATACTTGCTTGAAATAATTGAAATTCATTTAAAAGGACTGAATTTAAAATACATTCATGAGCTTCTCTTAGGCCTCAATCATTAAATGACTGGAGGCTTCCATGCTCTGCCTATCAATGTAAAAAAGAAAGGCATTACAGATTTCCCTTACCAACTCGCTGACATAAAAAAAGTTTTTGTATAGACACTTTACCAACATGGTAATTTGTATGACTTTTATTATAAATTTTTCACTTTGCTAGGAATCAAGTCAAATAGGAATACTGCATAACCCTTGCACTTCCTACTGCATGCAATAATAAAATATTTCAGCACAGTGACTATCATGAAACCTTTTTGTTTTTTAGGTGCAACACCCTTTTTTTATGAAAAATGGGTGCAGCACCACTCCTATGGGAGCACAAAGCCTCCTGGGATACCTACGTCAGGCATCCCGGTGAGGCTCTTGGATGCTCCTTCTGCGCATGTCCGAGCATCTTGGGCATGCACAAAAGAAACCTTTTCATGGGGCAAAAAAAAAATTGCTGATCTCACGCATGCGCAGTGGGATCATAATTTTTTTTTTCATCCTATGTCACTCAATCTCGCGCCTGGGTGACATAGAATGAGGAACCCAGAAAAAGAGACGAAGATGGCGGCGTGCGGAGCGCGGGCTCTGGGACTGATGCCAGGACGACGCGGGACCAGATGCAAGACACCCCCGGATGGATCGGACGACTGTACGGGATTGAAGGTCAGTGTATTTTTTTTTTTTGCAGTTTTTAGTTTAGTTCCTCTTTATTCTTTCTGCCAGTGTCAGGGGCTGTACAATACACCTAAGCCTTGTATAGACAATAGTTTCTGTTGCTGGAAACAATCTTTTGTGATCATTTTGAGTGACAATAAAATGAGAGGGGATTGGTGGAAAATGATGAGAAGCACTCTCCCCCAGTGGTTGTCCCCAATCCTTCGTTCATTGATCAGCCAAGACAGACTGATACCCAACATGAGAGACCACTTTACACATGCTAGAATTTTGATTATGACCGTTCATCTTGGGTGACAATAACCTAGAGTGTGTACCAAGCTTTATTCCTAATGAAGTGGTATGTAGGTTTCAGCAGAGATGCTGATAGTTAATTAAGTGAGTATATTAAAGCCCCCACATGCTATTAATTCTAACTATAACTTAATCCTTAGGCTTATTTTAGCAATAAACCCTACAGATACCTAAACTCTAATACCTAATGACTTAAAGTAGCCCTCACAATGTAACCTTAACTATAAAAGTAGGACTTTTAGCATTAATATATATTTAAAACTTCACCCTATTACAAGCTCTTAACACACTTCAGGTTTTCTACCTCTTCAAGAGCAAATGATAAATCAGTTGCTGGACCTGGAGGTAGTGAATAGCATTTTGCACTTTCTGAATACATTTTTCGAAGAAGATAACCACATGTTTTTCTGTCTATGTTACCCTAAGAACATCAGCTCATTGATATGGAATACAAGGGGTTTTCTCAGCATAGCACAACGCCCACATACATGATCCTGGCCCTGTAACTATGAGGATAATAGCTTGTATGCATGTATGATACCAGGTTATTGTTTTTTTTGGATCAATAGGAACTGATATGCCTTTTTTGTGAAGGCAGTATTTATGTTATCTATGTATTGACAAGACAAACCTTCCTTAACTCTGGAATTTACTCTAATTGGTATGTACAGATTGTCTTTGTTCAAAGCAAATCTAGGGTTATGCTAAATGTACCAAACCCCAACCTTTTTTTAGCTTGGAATAGTGCTCAGAAGGAATAAAACCTGTGATATATTGGGATAGATAAGGATATCACTGAGAGGGAGATTCAAATTTTCTGTGTCCTGATTACCAATGTTACCAATTGAAAGTGGACAAAAATCCAACATTTTGTGTTGTTGCCAGAACAGGAATAGAAAAGAAATCTTCAAATAGGGACATTAGTATGCTTGTGCTGGATTTCAGTAGCAATAATTTGTGAAGTTGGTGTAAGAACACTGTAAAGTGTCAGCCCATTCATATGTAACATTTTAGTTATAGATATGGCCCAGTCAATTGAGTTAGCTACTGGCTGAGCTGAATTTTCTAACAGTTTGTTTAACACATCAAGATCTACCAAAAACTGTAATATCCTTTAGTAGTTTTAGCAATAAATAAACTTTAAAACCCTAACCAAATCCTTAAATACAATTCTAAATACCTCATCTTAGTAAAGCGGACTTTTTACAAAAAATTTTTACTTTACATAAAAGGGTAGACAACCCCTTTTAATAAAATTTAAATTTTACTTGCAAGAACCTCCCCTTTCTATCTTGATCGCAGCGGCGAATGGGAGCACAAAGTCTCCTGGGATACCTATGTCACGCATCCCAGAAGGCTCTTGGATGCTCCTTCTGAGCATGCCTTGATCTCGGCATGTGCAGAAGGAGCCCGTTCATCAATAGAAGCATGCGCAGTGGGATCGGCAATCTTTTTTCCCAATCTACATCACCCGATCTCGTGCCTGTGCAGTGCAAGATCGGGTGATGCACAAAGAAGAACCCGGCAGAAGAGAAAATAGGATGTCAGCCTCGACTCTCCCTCTGCGATGGGCCGAAGATGGATACCGGGACGATTCAGGACCCGGTGGAAGAAACCTCCTGACAGATCGACAGGCCTGTGGGATTAAAGGTAAGTTCGTTTTTTTTTTTGTTTTGGGTTTACCTTGACCTTAATTGTAACACTTAAAATGAATCTTGAGCATGCAACCTTAAATCTACAATTGAAAAGTGACCTTCTAACATCTAAATCCAATATTAGATCTTAAAGGAAAACCTGCTAGCATATTCATGTCTTCTCATCTTCTGCTTCACCCGTCCTGAGTAATACCTGCATTTTTCAAGTAAAGCAAATACCTTATTTTCTGAGTTGCTTTCTCAAACGTCCAGATTTGTTCACCTAGGCGAGTATTCATAGCACTTGTCTGGCCCCTTGCTGATATGTTACTGCACGTGCAGGTAAACTGTACTGAAGCCTCCAGGGATGTGTAATATGGATATCCCAGGTGGCATCAGGACAGTCTACCTGCAGGCAGCTGTTCTTGCACATTTGCATTGTTGCATCATCCGAGGCATGTTAACAGTGGTCCAGCTGTAAAAATCAGGGAATGACAGTCTGCTCATAAGACTGCTAACAAGTTAACAGCATGTACCTTCTGCACCAACATAATTCATGCTCAACTTGTTGAAAGTCATTAGTACCCTATCCATAAGTCTTCAACTTTTTATTGTAGCGTCAAACACCAGAAGTAACCAGAATTGATATCTCTAAGGGCACCTTTATCAAGGGTCAAGACTTCTCACAATTAGGGCTAAAAACTATATCAAATTAGAAAAAGCCATACTTATTTTTTTAGTCGGAGAATCACCATCATCATCTACCCCTTTCCTCCCCAGCCTTACTTTTCCTGACTTTTCTTTCATTGGGTTTTAGTTCTGTCAATTATGGAAGCTCACCATCACATGTGGGCTGACAGCCATTTCCACCATAATTTGCCTGTATAGATTCAATAGCTCTGATTTATTAAAGCTATTTAAGACTGGAGAAGATACTTTTTCCTTAAGGAACCTGGGTGATCCAGCAAGCCTATAATGGATTTGTTAGAAACTGGAACCAATGTCCTCACTGCAAGATTTTTCACATTATTTATGTTCTGATGAAAGATTAAAATAATAATAAACCAAACAAAGAGAGTAAATCTTTCTATAGGGGACGCTTTAGAGACTAGGATATGAGGCCAATGCTCAATGGTATGACATTAAAAATTTTCTAAAATGTACGCTTTACTTGATGGGATGTTCATTTTTTACACTTTTTTGTGATCTTATCAGACAGAAGAATACAATAGGAGAATTATGTTTTTGGTAAAATAAGTTCATTGTGCTGTTTTATTTTTCGATGTACCCTAAATGGGGTGAATTCTTCCATAGAGCATCATCTATACATGAAGTTGTACACTCGTTCCTTTAATAATTATATGCCATGTATTAAATACTATTTAGCCATTGTTAAAGCATAACTTTTATTTAAAAACATGACACTTACTTTTACTACAACAGGGCTCTTGACCCCTCCACAATTGGTTTCTATTCGGACCCACCCTGTCCTGGATTCTTTCTTCGTTCCAGCGTAGAGGACCCAGCAGGCGCCGCCATCTTTGTCCAACCTCTTCCTGTTTCTGCTTATGTCAACTGATCTTGCACTGTGCATCAGATGACTTTTCCTCCTGTATATGTAAAAAGAAGGCCAATCTCACTGCACATGTGTGAGATCAGCATCTCCTTCTGCAGCAGCCCAAAGCCTCCTGGGATGTGTGACATAGGTATGCCAGGAGGCTGCGGGCTTAAAGACAAAAAGGAAGGGGACTTCATCTTTTTTCCTTTTTTTTTTAATGTTTAGGTAAAGTAAACAAATGTGGTGAAAGGTCAGTTTTCTTTGATACATCAGTGCAGTGGTGCAGAGCACTTTGATACACCACAGTCGTTTATCTTTTAAGTAAACTCCTTACTGAATGATAACAGATTACTTAGCTACATATCATCAAACAAATCATCTAAATATCATTGTACTTATCAATGACTGATCTGTACAGCACATCATTAAAAAACTTGTCTGAAAAAATTATTTCATAATGGAAGCTAAATCTTACAATTTACTTTCTGAAAATAAATCTCTTTGCAGAGGAACTGCAATCCCCCCTTCAGATTTGATATTACAACTCAATGATGTTATATCATGTTGTACAAGTACAAATATTTCAGTGCAGGATGCAAATGTGATTTCGGCTGGATTTGTGAAAGCTTATTCTCGGTTAAGCTCTCAGAGAAATACTACTATGGACAGCAAGATCTGGAATGCAGCCAGGTGAATCTTAAAAATCTCGTCTGTTGGAAAAGCAGGGAATCAATTGCTATTAGGAAACATTTAAATGCACAACTGAATAGCATAATTAACTGAAAGGAGGTGTAATATTCGATATAATTCTCTTATGTTTCCATTCTTGTTCAGCAAAACAATTTGAAACTGGATTATGACTAGCGAAAGGAATTCTTTAAAGAGTGGTCAGGTGTCAGCTGATGTTATACTAGTGCGCCCTGCAAGCAGATAGCTAGATCTTTGTTGTATGTTAAGGCTCGTTTTTCTTCTGTCAGTTTTTATTACTGAGCCAAATGTGATCTTCTGCTTTTTTGTAGCTGCAGTGGAAGTAAAAGCTGCATACTAGCAAAATAATACAATGCTATTTAATTTAATAGACAACTGAAGAACTGTACACAAAAGTTGAATGCACAGATTAAATATGGTTATTTAAAACAAAGATAAAATTAATTTTATCTAATAGTTTATATGTTCATTCAATCCTGAAATTTACTCAGCTCTTGCCACACAACACAACCCTGCCTGGAAGGAAGGAAGACCTGTTTTTTCTCCGCCGTCGTTAGTAACACTTCCAGGTCTTGTCCCTTCCTCCAGCTAGGACAATAAAACAAGAAGCAGTAGTCGTTCCCATCTATCTTTCTACCCTTGTTAACAATGCAGCACAACTGACTGGCTTCTTGTTCTGCTTCCCCTTCTGCAATATAAATCCCACTGTAAAGGGGATTACAAAATGCTAGTATTAATGATGTCATATATTTAATGATTTTATAATATGTACAGTGCTGCAAAAGAACAACCTATCGACCAATTGCCCCATCCAAACCTTGATCCCTTCCTCTGTCAAAATAAACTAAATGTAGACACTGACCACCTATAAACAGTATATATGTCCGCATGCAAAAAATCATTCTCTGATAAAAATGATTACGGTGCATGTGCAATATGACATGTGCATGGTCGACACCATGTTCACAGGGAATTACTGACTTTGAATGCAGTATATATATATATATATATATATATATATATACACACACATTAAATATACACATTTACTACAAATATATATATACACACACCTTTGTAAATGTATAGGAGATTTGAGTATTTTTTAAAAAGGTTGATGTCATTAATATTAATATTGTGTAAAACTGTATCTCTACTATGAATAATGTGTTTAATGGAAGGTGGACATATTTGCTTATTACATATACAGCCTTTGCATCCTGGTTTGCACTGCAACACAGCGCTTGTGCTTTACTGTTGCTTTTCACGGTGCAAGACCATAGGCCTGATTTACTAAAGCCTATGCAGCATGGGCTGACAAGCAGATCATATACACACACTATTTGAAAGCATACAAAATAAACTGGTATGCACATACAAATTTTTAGGTTACCTGCGGCAATTTTCCAAGTAAGTGTGGCTTGCTATTAAGTGTATGCTTTAGTGTCAGGATGCATGCCACCTAGGTAGTAGCATGCCTGAAAAACATGATTTTGTTTAATGTATTTGGGTCTAATTACCACTGTTAGGGATTTTGCATATAAACCACATTATATATATACTAATATCCATCAAAGTACACTAATATTATTTAAAAAAATGTAAAAATAAGAAATCCATTTAGGTGTGCTTGTACAGATTTGCCTACTATGATCATGCCCTGTCTATGTGCACAATTATTTAGATATAAATATATTTGCCATAGTCCTGTACTCTTGAAGTTCATTCATGATTTGTTGAACAGGCCTAAAATATGATTTGGTTTAATGTATTTGGGACTTTCTAACCACTGTTAGGAATTTTGCATATTCCCTATCTAAATATATATAAACCTAATAAATAGCAGTGTTGTATTTCAGACTGGTGCTTCACTAGGTCTAACTGCGCTCTTTTTGTATGAATAAAATTTGTAAGGAGCATTGGTGTGCTGAAGCCCATATCAATCACTATAAAATCAGCTTTTATTATTCTGCTCACCATAAGCTACAAAAATATAATCACTGACTGGTAGCTATGGATAATTGAACATTACTGCTCTTTGCACTATAATATTAAATAAACCTGCACAAATACAAATTGCATTTAGAGATAATAACTTGGCATTCCATAATCCTACTCTCTTCTTCCAGTATTTTTTTTGTGTTATTAGGAAATGGTTAGGGGTACATTCACGCAGGAATTTATACTGAGACTTCAGTAATCACTAAAGAGCAAGCGGGAGGTTTGGGGGTTGTATGGGTAATGCACATACTATAATGAATTAGTACTAAAATAATAATAAAAATTAAAACATTACCTTGATCAATGGTAAACAGCCAAGATCATAAGGAATAAGGCTGCCTAATCATTGAAACACAGTGCTTGTTAGAGTTGCCCTATGTGAATCATTGCCCCATATCCATGTTTTTTAAGACTATGTCCCCTTTTATTTAAGGAAAAACTGAAAAATTATTTTTTTAAATATTTACCTATTAGCCATTGGTAATTGTTGGTAATGGGTTGGCGACTGTCCATTGAAAACATCCAAAACATTATTAGACAGTTAGAATAAATATACCATGACCACACACCTGGCATTTTTCAACTATTTTCAACCTTTCCACTTGATTGTCACCAACCCTTTATACCATTTCTATGTATTGATGAACAATGCTGATGGTTGCATTTATTTGCACATTTGGTTTGTGACATTACAGATAGAAATGAAGTATAGAGTTCTTGTGAATATTTATATTTCATTGAACGTTTATTATACAGGGAATTGGAATATTGAGTAGGTATTGATTAGATCTGGTGGTTCTTCAAAGAGCTCCATGAAACATTTATGGAAAGCACAAGACAAGGTAAGTATAATGTGTTAATTAAAATTGCTTCTATTCTTTATTTTTACCCAGGCACTGCTCCCAAAAATTGTCCTTGCTGTGCTTCTTGTCCTTGGTATTTTCTAAACAGAATAAGTCACTTCAATGAAAGTCATTAATGGGGCTGCTGTTTGCAGAGCAATTCTATTCATAAAGTACTAGCAACCGAGTGTAGGGTGCAAACAGATTGAAGTTGTGAGTAAAACAGTACTGCTGTACTCTACTTTGTAGAGATTAGCGTAAATCCCCTTGTATCTATAATAGACAATCTGAGCATAGTCCTAGGGCTACAATAAAATGATGTTGTATAGAGATGCTGGTATATTTGGCCCAGGTATTTAGACATCGGTGACCCCTGATCAAGAAAACAGTTGAAGGCTTTTATCCAGGACATTCATTTATACTGCTAAATGTTTCATAGAGCACTACTTACTATGTGCATGGCCCTTTATTAAATTTGTATAAGGAATTTTCCTTTTGTAATCCTTACTAATCCCTATGTGCCCATCCTTGTTATTATTTACCATTGTGTTATTTATTACCTGTTGATTTTTCCAGCAGCTTGTTTCCTGTCTTTTCGCAATAATGAGTTGTTTATGAGGCACCCTGCATTACCAGTGTATTAGACACCATTGGGATGTAGGTAGAAATTCCTCCTGTCCATGACAGTGATCCCTGGATACCGGTCTAAGGTTTATAGCTCCTATAGTAATTAATAAAATGAAAGAAAAATGTATGTGATTTTTTTTCCTACATTGCTTCGCAATTACATTGCATTACATAACTGAATGGGAATGTGTAGCCAATGCATAAGCACTACCATAATGCCTGGAGCATCAAAGAGGTCAACAGCCTGCAATTATTACATGGTGCTTTGACCAGAATGTGCAGATTATGCACAGTAAACATATGCAGCATAAGAACCAAATAAAAGAATGTTAGAATGAGGGGGATTTATAGTAAGTAGAAAACTACCGCAATTTTATTTAAATAAGTACTTAATATTCATGCAAACATGGGTCTTTATGAAAGAACATGGGTTTAAAAAATCCAGAAGATGTTTAGCTGCTGAAAAATATGGGATGGAAAAGTTTATTAATACTTCTGTTGACATCAATGCTGAGGTGCTGTTAGGGATTGCTACTGCACCCAATGTTATCAATGTTTAGAGTTATTTTTGCATTTCCCAGCACTTAAGGTTATTGCTGCCAACACTGAAACCAATGTTGAGTGTTACCTCATCCACTGAACTGAGTGTTACTATTATATCCACTAAAGGTTTTTTTTTTTTATTGCACTCACTGACACCAATTGGTTCAACTTCCAACTTAATATACAAGAAGTCTCTGAGCCATGCTTGGCTTGCCACCACTGATATAGATAAATACAAGTTAGGAAACCCCCCAAAAATGGGCACATTGTTTTTACTCTGCTTTACATTTAAGACACAACTTTCTGTAATTAATATATTTTTTATTATTAAGCTCTGGATACACTTAAATAAATTAACAGCTTGCTGCATTGCAATTTATTATAACATCACTGTGAAAGTCCTTTTTTAGAAAAAAAATAAAATAAACTGATTATATTGCCATTAAATAAAATTCCACATTATAATATTGCTCTTAGTCATTTACTAGTTCTATTAAAACCGAGAAAAAAATCAAATATTTCGCAGTATTTTTACTTTCCCTAAATTTCAATCCCTAGCACAGCTTGCTCTCTTCTTGCACACTATGGCCCTCTTTACTCCCAGGCAGTTTTATCACTCACTATTCCAGCCAAGGTACTCCGGCCCTCACTATACTTTCATAAATAACTTTAATGTAGCTGCCTGGGAGAAATGAATTCCTAGCTTAGCCATTCTCACTCAGGGTTCCCCAGATGTTGCTTGAGTTATGGTTGTGCAACCAGGCATTTGAATTTGCCCGCATTGTTCTAGAGCCAACGCCACTTGGTTTAGCCAGCAGCATTATATTTTATTTCTCTAAAAAGGTAGCATTCTAGCCACCACTAAAAAGATGGCATTCTTTCTACTGGTAACCAATCTAAAAGGCTTTTTCCCCCACTAAGCCCCACTGGATTCATTATATTAGAGGTTCCAAGAGACCTAAAATCAAAAGAATATGGCTCCAAGCAGCAGGGACCATTGATTTTTATAGGCTTTATACCATGCATAAAATGTGTTTAGCTGAACAAATGGTATCTTTAAGGTGATATATAAGGTGATGATATAAGCTAGGCATATTTTAGAAAACCTCTGTGTATCCATAGTGCTTGGATCCATAATAATGGGTTGTGGGAAAAACTAAACTGTTAAGGTATGTTGGAGTTAATGTGGTTCTTCTAGGGATCCGGTAGCCTAGAGAGCCACCAATGTTCTGATTTCAGCAACTTGCTTTACCAGTCCCAGCGCCAATTTCCAACATGAAACACTGAAAAATGTATCTCAAAATCACTTCTGGCTTTAGACTTAGTACATGACTGATGTTTTCTACAGGAACAATCAAGCAAATTAGATTGGTAGTGTCAATCTGTTCTCTGGTATACCTCATAACAACTCCATTGGAATTGGAAAAGCAGAACATCATACACTTGTGTGCTGTGGTAATGGACTTCCAAAATGGTTTGTTGAACACAAAAATGGCAGCAGATTTGCTTATATTTATAACTGAAAATTATTTGTTATCTGTTAGAGATGCTTTAAGCTAACTATAATGATCCTTGAGAAGATTATCTCTTTACTATAATATTACTGTATTAGTATAGTAATGACAAGTTTGCATTTGCAAGCATATCACCCTAATGTAATGCCTAATGTCCACATAATGCTGAACCCCTGGAACCTAAAAAAATTGTAGATGAGCAGAGACATTTGCACTGGGTGGGAAATGGCTAAATGAGCTGGACTAGAATATTCTCCAAGAAGGAAACAAACTCTATCACATTTGCTGCAGCTTCTAATGAACAGGAAACAGTGCAGAACAAGGAAATTAGAGTATGTAAGTAATGTAAGTAATTTCAGTACATTAGCGGAGTCTGTACAACTATGCAAGACTGAAAGGCAGAAATTCAGTTTTAAATAAGAGCAGTCATTCTCAACCAGGGTTCCTTTAGTGGCAGCTAGAGGTTCCCAAATGTTGATGCCTTGATAGTTTTAGGGCCAACACAATTAAATAGAGGGAATTTAGTAAAATTTTGTTTTTAAGTGCTTATAAAGTGGTATTTTAGGCAGAACTCTAAAGGATCATTCTTTCCAATAGTTTTAAGAGGCTTTTTTTGCTATTGACCCCCATATATTAGTTTTGGCAGAGACTGCCCAAGACTTGAAAATTATTTCAAAGGGGTAAAAAAGTTGAGAAAGTCTTAAAAAATGAGAAGAGTTTAAAAAGTTGCTAAATAAACTGGCAACACGTTTGGCATTATATAAAACATACCAAACTAAAGGAAGCAGAAAAACTACTTTCATGAGGCATATTAGAACGTGTGCGTTAAGGTGTGTGTGTGTGTAATATATATATAATGTACACGTAGGGTGCAAACATTTTTAAAGAACATTTTGATCTTCATTAGTAAAACAGCACTGTAGAACATTTTTGGAATTTTAAATTTCTGAGGCTGTAAATATTCTAATGGTAAAGCTGCCCCATGTGGCCTTTCTCTTTACAAACAGAAAACAACAGCGACAAATGAAACAGCTGGTACAGAGTGATCTGGTACAGCTGGTATGCCGTGTGCGATCTGCTGTTTCCCTCTAGTGTTTGCTTTATAGTTCACTCAAAGTTTTTACATTACTATGTGACCAGAGTACCAAATTAGTAAACTATTTATTAATGAAATATTAAAAATGTACACTTTGGCAGTCTTCCAAATACATCAAGCAAATGTATTTTGGGTAAATTTTAAAGATTTTTTTTTTCAAAGAAGACCTACCACTGAGTGATTATGTAAACATATTGACAGATTCATTGTAAAGAATGCTAATTGCCCAGATGTAAAGCTGATCTTTGGTTGTCAGTTGTTTCATTCACATACCTTAAACAAGTCTGCAGGTAACTGTGACAATAGGCTGAACACCTGAGTTTTATGCTCATTTTGGCTCAGTGATGCAGCTATCAGAATATCCATCAGGCAAGCTGGGATTTTTAGAACTGGATCCCAAAAGGCAGTTTACATAATAATCTGCATGTGAAAGGTTCTCTTTTACTAATATGAATGATATAAAAGCTTACCGGATTAAATATTGTAGGGGATAAGAGGAAGATGCATTATAGTTTCATACATATTTTAGAGCACACTAGGTACATCTGCACCTTTAATGTAACAGTACGCTGGTAGTAATATCAAGACTTCATCTGAGACAAATGGGCAATTATGCCTGCGGCTAGGAATAAACACAGGCTCTCCTAATGTGACATTAGCACTGTCTGCATAACTATATCTGCTATCTTTTTGATTAGAGTACAATAGCATATGATAGTATACAATAACATATTATATATATGGGCTTATGGACCCCTTCTGATATTGCTATTGAGGGGACCAAACCAAGTATGCAGCAGTCTTTATGCAGTTCTAAAAGAGAAACGTTGGAACGCATTGCTGATCAGTGGTTTTCTTCTTATGATCAGGACAATGTCCAATAAAAGTATCAAGTAATACAGCATATTCAGGAAACACAGGAAATTTGTCAAACTATAGAGTATAATATATGGGGGGCAGTTTTTTCAGCAGGAACTTTTTTCTCTAATGCAAAGAAATGCGCAAGATTGTTTTTACATTTTTATGTCAGAGATTAGTATTGTGGACTTTTAGGTTTAGGAAGGATACAATTTATGATATCTTTGTAAGAAAAACGTAACACTGGAAATATATCCGTTTATCAGATGTTATGGTTTTAACAGATAAGGTACTATGTCTGGCTGTTTTGAAAACATTAGTGTTGACTGTAACTATAAACTCTAATGCAACACCAACAACTTTTATCACTTAGAGGCAAACATCTATGTGCTACAAAAATCTTTTTGATAGTTTTGTTGTTCGACATCCCCACATAATAATAATTTTTGAATACATAAATTCTAGCTAAGGTGTGCCTATGTACAGATTAGCTAAATACGGATGGGGGCATCAGTGCAGTGGATTTGTATACAGTGGGCCTGATTTATTAAAGCTCTCCAAGCCTGGAGAAGATAGACTATCATGGGTGATCCAGAAAACATGCAATGGTTCTGGTTAAGAATTGAAAACAGTTGCCAAATAATAGCAAATGTTTTTAGGAACTTTTTCCAGGTTTGCCGGATCCCCCAGGTTCTTTAATAAAATCAGACACAGTGTGCACATAGAGTTGTGGCGAGAACAGAGACAGGTGTGTGCAGGGACAATTGAAATAAGCACATGCAGAATAGGTGGTGTAGTACAGGGAGTAAGTAGGGGAGGACAATGAGACCAAGCCATTGTAAGAATTTGGGATAGTGTGTGGGTGTGCTGTAGGGAGGGTATATTGAGATGGTAATATGCAGAAGGTTTATTCCTGAGAGAATGGGGATACAGTTTGCTAGCGTAGAGGAAGATAGAACCCTTTAGTTAATAAATAATATTAAAGTACCACATACCAGAATGTCTAATACTTCAATACAGGTTGCTAGCAACAGACAGAATATTTTCAGAGCACCATGTTACAGTTTTACATACAGTTTTACAAGATGTCCTTGGGTCTTCTTGACTTATATTGTAATGTATTTAGAAGGCATACCTAGTTTAAATAGAAAATATGTAATGAAAAATGTATGTTATTTATTCAATCTTTTATGAGTTAGAATTCCTATTTCTACATTTTTGCAATGTATATCAGCTAGATTTTTAAAAAAATATTAACGTATTTTTTGCAGTATAAGACGCACCTTTTCTTCCCCAAAACTGGGGGGGAAAAGTTAGTGCGTCCTATACGACAAAGGTGTGATAAAATAATTAAAATAATATAATCACCCGATACCCGATCCTGCGTGTGTCTCTGGCTGCAGCAGCGTCTGTCTCTTCTCTCTGGCAGCAGCACGTGTCTTCTCCTGTCTGTAAAGCAGAGCGAAAGAAGCCGGCACAGCGCCACCTGCTGTTCCCTGTCCTAACTGCCGTACAGTGGAAAAAAAGCACAGAGTGATCAGAAGGGGAATTTGAATGACAGAATGATCAGAAAGGAATTTTGAATGACACAGAGTGATCAGAAAGGGAATTTGAAAGGCATAGAGTGATCAGAAAGGGAATTTGAATGGCACATGAGTGATCAGAAGGGGAATAATCTTTCAGAATCTTTTTTTTCTAGATTTTCCTCCTTTAAAATTGGGTGCGTCTTATATTCTGGAGCGTCTTATGGGGCGAAAAATACGGTAAGTCTTATTTCCTATTATTGTATTATGCATTCATATCATACCCAGTAACCAGCTGATTTCACTGCAGTTTGGTTTTGCTGCATATCTTTCACACATACGAAGGACAATATCTGTATGTGCCAATTACCTACCTGAATATTTTAGGAAGTGTGTGGGAAACTGGAATGCATGGAGGAAAGCCTGATGACTAGAGGAAAAGTAAGGAAGGTGATACACTGCAAACGTGGATAGTTCTTCACATGTACTCGGAGTAGCAAATGTAACAAATGTATTTTCTGAATTACAATTGTGTTGCACAGAGGTGAGGCTCTGAGATACCAGAGAGAAGTAAAAAGGCACTAGTGTCATCATGTCACAACTGTGGTGGAAGTACATGTCTCAGCAAAATAGGGCAACATGTTAAAGCCTATTTAAGCACTTACATTTTACATTCCAGTATGCACAGGTGAATATGATGATGATTTAAGCTGATCTCTTATTATTCAGATAAAATGTATTATGAGATTTAGTAAAACATTTTCTTTAACTGTCAATAGAATATAGATATGATGACTAGATACAACAGACTCAGGTATAACTAGAACACATTTAATCCAAATTGTATGGTGGCATGATTGAGCATGAGTGTATTGAATAATATTTCTGACCATTGGATGACTTAGTTTGGAAACTTAACTCGGTGTTAAACTCTACACAGAAAACACAATCTTGTTCTAGATCACCATATGATGTCTTCAAACTCCTATGCAGCTCTCAGTCACTTCAAGGCTTTTATTTTATTAAAGTGCCAAATGTTATCCAATAGATGAAGGCTAGACTCCCATACACAATGTTTTCAGTCAAACACTTTAGGTTATTTTCTGGAATATTATGTAAATTGAACTTGGTAATTACCAAGGAGATTTCTAATTTTTTAATTAAGCATCCTCTTCATTTCAAGGCCTTTAGTAGACGCAATGTGGTCTCACTTAATTTGATGCATTGATTTATTTAAGTTTGACATGACTTTTCTAGATGATCTTTTCCAAAAACAAACTTATTACTTTGCATCTCATCACTAAATAAACTGAATAAGGGGAATATAGAAAAGGCACAGTTCAAATAGAAAATTAGTACTATGCTCCCTGATGGGTTGCAAATAAACAGTAAAACTCTAGAGTCTAACTCAGAATAAATATATATGCTCATTGTGGCAAAAGAATGATGATTGTTAGAAAGCTCCATAACCACTGAGAAAACGATAAAACTGAAGTAAACCATAGTACAGATTCCACTGGGATCACTGTATTAACTACACTTAGAGGAGCAGGGCTTGCTATTTTTTGCAATAAAAAATTATTGTATTTGTAAGTAGAGATATAGCTAGCTAACCATACAATTCAAACACATCAGAAGTAAGTCCACTTGGTATGTTCTACGTGAGCTTTTTGAATTTATTTTTATTTTTATTATGTCACATGTCTAAAGACAGGAAACCACAAGTATTCTTTAGAAAAGCCTTCATTGTCTTTTTGAAACTCATTAGCTACTGTAATATTCTTTAGTTCAAACGCTTACAAAGAAAACAAATGAGGGAACGCACACCAACTGATATAACTATCATCGGTTAAGAAGAGAAGATATTTTACCAAGACTCCTCATGTTTAATGAAAGATGACTTTATGATATTGTCATATAGAATAATAGCATAGTAAAGGAAAAGGTCAAATAAAAAATACACACTCTTAAAGCACCTTCTAGGAACAACCAGATTTACAATTTCTGACTGGAAAGCTCGGAAATCTTCAATCTATGCTTCTTGCTGTAAGCTCAGTTAACGATATGTTTAAATTATAACAGAACATAACAGAACTACGCACTTCTCTGTTTGAAGCTTTGCTACATACTAATGTGTTCCAGACCTGAGACTCAGGATGATTCCAAAGCTTGATTTTTAATAATTTTAATTTCTGACAATGGGCCTGAAATATTAAAGCTTTCCAAGACAGGAGAAGATAGACTATCATGGGGGAACCTGGGTAATTCAGAAAACACGGAATGGATTTTCTAAAAATCATTTGCTATTATTTGAGAAAAGTTTTAAATCTCAGAGCAGATCCATTGCAGGTTTGATGGATCACCCAGGTTCTCCCATGACCGCCTATCTTGGAGAGTTTTAATAAATCAAGTCAAATGTCTAATTTTGGACATTATCAAGTTTCTAAATTATTTCAATCCTAAACACATGGAATTAAATGATACACAATTATAGCACATCTTATTTAATAATAAAATAATATATATAACATATTTATTATTATTTATTATCCTTATTATAAATGAATTATAGTGTTGACAAAAAAATCGGTACCTGCAGACAGGGGCGCGAAGCAGAAAACACAGTGTGATCATGTTTGCAGGAAAAAAGCTGAGAAAGTTTTCTAACAAATATCACATCCATGTTTCTTTTAGGCTTGGCTATGGACTGAGACAGAAGCTTTTAAGTCTAAAGGACCCAACACAAGCAAAGTAACCTGGTAAATGCAGTTTAGTGACAAATGCAAAGACAATGTACACTGGGGAGACAAAACAACCTCTTAACAAAAGAATACCACAAAATAGGAGGACAAATCCTACAAAACAATAGGAATCATATTTTGGACAGGGAAGCAATTGGTTTGCAAGAGGAGTGAAAAAATTAGAATAATCATCTGACAATAGGGGTGGAGGCCTTCAACAACATCTGTCTTTCACCTATATGTTTTAACACCTATACAGATTTCCTGACACAAAGAGAGGGATTAGGTTAGGAGAACAGGATGGTTCAACAAATTTCACCTCTGATTTAGACAATCAACATCTGCAGTGTCACATTCCATTTTGATTAAAATAAAGTATTTGTGCTGTAGATATAAATGCTGTGGTATTGCGTACACTGGTGGAATTGATAAAGCAGCTTGAAACGCACTACAAGCATTACAAAGACAATTCCAGTTGAATGTGACTAACTACTACTAGATATTCAATGATCTGGAATATTGAGAACCTTCATGGATATGTTGACAGTGTCCCATGTTACATTCAGGCCATATTGAAATAGCTGTGTTAGGTCATTATCCAAAGAGCTATATTTACGTTATAGGTGGTATCTAATCGGCTAAAACAGCCTCTGAATTCATATGGCATGTCTTGGATGCTTCAGCAGTGAGATCTCTACCAAAATGCTTATTCCTGTTGCTGTACACCAATGTATTTTGGGTTTTCACCCAACTTTGCATGCTGAAGCTCTTCCAATTGTACATTCCATAGTGTAAGATAATTACTAACCACAACCATATTAGATGTGGACCCCCAGGAATTTAAATGCGGGTCAAAATGGTTCCTCTAATAAAAATATGCCATAAACAGGTATATCAATTTTTGGTAAGTTAGTTACCAAATTGTATTGATTCATGTTCTCATCAGTTTGCGTCATCTTAGAAAGAAGACTGGTAAACAGATTCGAGAACTAGGAAAATTGAGCACATCGTATTTTTTTAATTGCAAATTACATTTTTTACCTTAAAATATGTACATGATGATTTGGGGAAAATTATATAGTTTATAAACTCTAAACACCTGTACCTATTTTGTTTTCAAAATTAGATTTTATATTTCCTATGTATAAAAAAAACATGGGGTCTAATTATTATGTTAAAAAAACATCTGGAATCTGATTGGTTAACATCATGTTCTTTTATTGCATTTTATAAAGAGGCTTGAGTTTTCTACGCTGTCTTAGCAAATACCTAGAAGTTCTTCCTTAGATTTCCTCATGAGAAAACATCTATAAGTGAATTAGATGAATTCACATTGGCATCTTCAGTGTTCACATTAAGTCAGGATGCAGTGAGCTACATTGATTAATCCAATTCTCAAGCTATTTCATGCATTCACTGGAAGTCATTCAAAATATATAGAATCTTTTTAAAATGCTATTGTATAAAGTTTAGACCGTGATATATTAGCTTCATGCACTGTGATGAACATTACACAATGCCACACAAAGCGTTACATCTCTTGTAACAACATTTAAGGTTGTAAGGCATTACTTCTATGAGAATAAACATTGCAAATGAATGGTATTCTCTACCAGTCAGGTTCATTAATGCCTGTCCTGGTTGGTATATCCGCAGTTCCCAGTTAAAAAAAAAGGTTGGAACTCTGCTGATATCTAGGTTGCATGTATATTGATCTATAGTTAACAATAAATTGTCTATATAGGTCTAAATTTAGCATATTCAGTCGAGCAGTGATAATAATGAAGTACAATTTACAGTTGCCTATAGCAACCAATCAAAATACAAATACCATAGTCACATCAGTGGAAAAGGAAGTCTTACCGGTTGCTATGGTTACTACGGGTTCCTCATTTTTCCTTGCCTTATTGAATAAGCCCTCTAGTGTCTACTGTTTCCACACGGTTAATAAGCACATTTTCAACATTTTCCCTGGGCACAACTTCAAAACTTGTGCAAGCATAACATGACATGGTGGGATAAAGATAATGTTACAATTTTGATGATCTCATTTGTCCTGCTACATAATCTACATTTTCCAGAACGCAGATGTGAAAATGTGATCCATGTGTTTGGTGGCGTCTATGGGTGCCCAGTATTCCATCATGGAAGGGATGCTCAAGGCATGCTAATATCTGCAATGGTAAATCATTTAAAGGTACATTCATTGATTATTTTCCAATGCTACTGAAAAAAAAGCAGACCTATCTTTTGAATAAATAGCACTTCAGTGAAACAACAGGGTTTGCTTTTTGCACACAGCACATTTGTTTGGCAATAACTGAATAACCTATACGTAACAAAATGAAGCAATCAGCTGGAAAAGGAGAGTCAAAAGAATAAGGGGTTTGGAAGTCTGAGCAATGTGCTAATCCTTCCAGCTTCATTAAAGAGAGATAAGCCTCTTCCTCCAGCTACAGGACCATCCTTTACTCACATCATAATTATAACACATTGTGCTCTATAGGGTGGGATATTTCCTGCACAATGTGATAGGTTATAATAATCAGCTTATCAGCAAACACATTGAAGATGGTACTCTACAAGGGTAATACAAAAATAAAAGTGATCAAAATAAACAAAACGTGATGGCACTT
Source organism: Pyxicephalus adspersus (assembly GCF_032062135.1). Lineage (NCBI taxonomy): Eukaryota > Metazoa > Chordata > Amphibia > Anura > Pyxicephalidae > Pyxicephalus > Pyxicephalus adspersus. The sequence continues at coordinate 123,961,464 of NC_092858.1, forward strand.
GAAAGATGAGATTAATGTCAGAGACATTCTAGATGTGACTATTAAATTCTGCAGCCTGACTGAGTTGAACTAATGACAGTGAAAAGTGGAGCTAAGACATCATAAATCAGTTAAATAAATACGGTCTAGCAGTTTTCATTCCTTTCTCCAGTGTTATCCTTTGCTGATGCAGTTTAAAAACTCAAGTAACACAGAATTTTATAGATATAAAAAAAGGCTGACGCTTCATGGGGCTCTAATATAGTGCTAAAGAAGGGTAATATACATTATATTGTAATAATATATTAAAATGTTTGTAAGAAAGATCTAAGGGATGATATGAAGAAAACATTATTATATGAGTATTTTTCCTGCATTATTACTAAATCAAAAGTTTGCATAACTTACTTTGGTTACCTAGGTTACAGTAAACAAATGCACAATATGCAGGCTTATTCAATATTGCAATGTAAAGGGCGATGGTGATCTTCAAAGTACAGGATATGTGGGTAATAAAGAAGTAGGGCTTGTTCATATCAGGGACATGCAGTTGCTGCAGGTTTACGTGCGTCCTGCAACACATTGCCACCTGCGTTGCTGTCCCTTGTGACACTGACCCTATTTATTATAATAAATGGGGCAGCACACAGAAACAGAAATGCAGTATTGCATTATAAAAAATATACTGCATCACACTGCATTACTGAAAATACATATAGAGCAATGTCTGATGTTTTGTATATCACATACATTGCACATAGTGTGAGTGAGCTCAGTGCAAAATGTACAAGGGCCTTTCTCAACCAATCAGATTGCAACCTGTAATTCCTAAAAAATAATTTTTTGCTGATTTGTAAAGGTTACCACACAATTATTTTTGCTTAATTGAATAAGCCTGTTGACACTGTATAGAACAGTTAGCATCGGACTGATTTGTACTGTTACCTAGGCTCTCAATTAAAAACATATAAAATAAAAAAAAATAGTTTTTTTTTTTTTTTTTAAGTATTTGGTATTGTGAAGCATAGATTTTATGAATTTCAGAGCAAGTTCCTTTATTTTAAAAGGCGCAAACCATTTTATAATTTAGTATTGTTGCAGAAAATGTAATATGAATAAAAAATTTTTTAACGACTGTAGCAAAGGCATGAAAAATCTCACTCTTTTAGTACAGTTATTTCACAGATTTTTTTTTAATAATTTGTAATTGCTGCATAATTTACTGCCATGTCCTCAGTCCTAGCATTATCACACATTACACTGCACTTCTACAAGTAATCAGCCTTCACCCCTATCCATGGTGCTGAAATCCCCATAGCCTGGAAGAATTAAAGCACCATGGACAGAGGTTTCCTTATCCAGAGCATATTAAGCCAGTGCCCTCCTTGCACCTCTAACACTGCAAATTACATTTTAATAAACCAGTAAATACTCAGCAGTAGCTTAATTACTTATTTACATTTA
>NC_092858.1:123964138-123983736 GCF_032062135.1 Pyxicephalus adspersus
TAAATTACACCTACGTTACAAAGTGCAGGTGTAAAAGGAGAAGGGGTAGTAAGGGAAGTTACTGCTTTAGTTTAACAAAGTGATGTTCATGCAAAGAACCTTTTACACATTTAACTAAGGAACAGGTCCTATTCCAGGATCTCACTTTGCACCATCACCAAGAGATCAGGAAACAACCTGATGCCCTACTCTAAGTTACTTGCATAAGAATTTAAGCCAAATCAAACAACCTATATTCAATACAGGACATTACAGAATGGAACTTAATTATATAACATCATTGCGTATTTTTATTCTCCATAGTAGACAGATTAATGTATCAGTTTGTTCTATTCACCAGTCTCCCAGATTTCACACTCTCACCAGGTGCACTTTCTTTCCCACTTATTCTGCAGCTGCCAATAATTATCAGCTGAACACTGCCTTCATGCCAGTGCATCCTTGTCTGGGGAACAAATGGCTAGCATTAACAAGGCTGGGTTATGGAAAAATTGAGAACCTCCTTTCACTCTAACCTGTCTCCATTATCTTCTCCAATTGCTAACTGGTGATCATTGGGGCACCTGTCCCTGCAAGCTCTATACCTGCTCTATTATGTTACCCATGGAGTACAGTTGATTCACACTCATAATAAAATAGTTAAAAATCCCTCAAAGGGTCCCCTAAACATAGTTGACATAAGAATGTGGTTCCACAAAGGGCTATAAAAGAAAGAGCTCTGTATAACATTCACAACAAACCATTTCAAAAACAGTCAATTTAAAATAAAAAATTGGATGGAAAGGAGAAGGATTACACATTCTTTCAGATTTTTTTAATGTCTGTGTCCCCAATTCACCCTCTCTTTTTATACTGGTGGCTATTGTTACTACTTAAAGTGAGGGGAATCAAGAATGTTATAGTTTCTCTAAAAGCAGACCAAAGCAGAAAAGATGCTATGAGATTGCATAAATGAAAAATGGAAACAACACAATTTGTGACTGTTAACCAAGTGAAATCACAGCAATTAATTCCAGTTATACACAGGCATGTTTCCAAGTGTGACCTTTTTTCTCCTACATAGGCCCCTATGATGTCCAAGTTTACTAATACTAACTGATTAAACAATTTCTAGTGATTTTTCTCTAAACACAAATTTTTAAACATTTTTTTTAAACTTTACTCTGACTTGAACAACCCCCCCCCCCCTTCTGTTCGCCTCTAATCAGAAGACTGCAGGATCCTAATATGTATAGTCTTGAGCAAAGAAGAGAAGAAAAGCCATGATTAAAAAAGAGTGTGATTAGGTTTCAGTAGAACAATATTTTCAGTGTAAAGATCAAGAACACAGGGACATGACCTCAAATTAGAAGTTCAAAACTAACCTTAGTTATTTTCCAAATAGAGTGGTTAATGCTTGTAACAGACCAGGAAAGCTAGTGAGTCAGTCAACAAATATTGAATCTTAACATGCTTCAGACAACAGATATATAACACTGGGAAGACATTTTTTGTTGAGTTAGACCTTACACTAATTCTTGGGTGGTGAATCCAGAAATGATCCCATTTTTTTGCTATCTCATCTAGTTTTTACGATACAAGTATGCTCTGAGACATTTGAATTCCAGGGAAAAGATCTTACTTCAAGGTGGACTCCCTATAAACCCCATCCACCAAACAAGTAAATATATAAAATGTAGTAAAACAGTAAAAAGGTTTTATTTAGTAAAGCAGATAATGGTATAATGTACAGTACAGAAACCTAAAAGAACATTAGGCTAGAATAAAGTAGTTGTTGTGGGTCATTTACTTTGCATACTAGTACACAATACATTTTACACAGTTATGTGCTGTATAAGCCTAAATATTCAGTTAAGCCTTGTGCCTTAAAGCAATACTAGAGCAATTACCTGTCTTTTTAAAATTTGATGCCGACTAGCCCCCAACCCTTTAGAGGTTTTAAAGTACACCACATTAGGATTTTTCTCCTAAGGGAACCCAAAGAATCCAGAAATATCAACCTCATTCCTTCCACATGAGAAAGGAGCTCATGTCTGTACAATACGTTTCCATTTCTTCATCTATAAGCAATTATAAAACTGCTGGCTGAGAGCACAGAATTGAATCTGACATGAAACACTTTAATTCATGCTGGGAATACACTTGCAACATTTGTCTGACATAACCTCATTGCACAAAGTGTCATGTGGTGTGAGAAGTGGCAATTGGTAAAGCCCTGAAACTTACAAAGGATAAGGCTTTCCTAAATCATTTTTTTCATAGAAATGAGTACATAGAATTTCATACTGTTATGTGTATGTGTGGCATTTTAAAAGCAATGAGTTCTCCCATTGCATTATATACATTGTACAAATGCTTGTTGTATTAAATGTTTTTTTTAAAAAGTTCAACCTCAGACACTCATTAAAGACTTAAATGGTGCTTCACCATCCTCAGCCAAATGCAAAGCAGTCGGAGGAAATATATATATATAATATAAAAAAATATATATATATATATAAATATATATTTATGGTTAGGAGGTCGAAAACATGGCCAGAAGCAGGGTATAAAAACCCAAAAAGTGCAGCTAAAAAGTAGTTTGGCCTCAGCAGGCAGTAAATGTGAAGAAAGTCCCTGTTGTTGGCAGACAATAAAATGGAACTGGTGATCAGTAAAAATGAAAAAAAAATCCTGGTTTTGGTGGTGAGTGGAAGGAAGAACACTTTAGTCTTAATGGTAAGTAAAATAAAGAAAAACATTCTGGTAGCTGGTGTTTAGTAGGTGGAAGAATACTCGAGCTCCAGTGGGGAGGAAAAGATGCCTATGAGGAGGGGAAAATGTTCTGTATTTGTGAAGGAACTAATTTCCATATCAAGTCTGGAGTGAGGTTCTAGACTGGTGGGGAGTCTTTATGTTTGGAAAGATTGGACTTTCCTTTTTGATTCCTGGAGGACAGGACTTTGTGCTAATTGACTATATTTCCAATCAGGTCTGTCAGAGGGTTGTTTAAATTTATATTGGTGGATTGGAATTGTATTAGGAAAGAGGCTATTCAGGTTTTACATGTCTTATTCACATATATTTGTTTTTGCTTTTTGATATGACAATAAAAGAGCTAATGAAGCAGTGCACTCTTAAAGTTCTTTGTGCAGATCAACTTTCAGAAGTGTAACTTTTGTTAACTTTATGGATACAAGCTGGTTGGTGACCATTGCACAAGACATTTTATTGGGACAGCGATGTGCTCTGAATAACTTACTCAGCATAATGCCAGCTGGAGCAGTGCCCAGTGTTGGCACACTCCAGACCAAGGCTCCCACTGCCACTTTGAAGAGTGTCTTCGATCCTGCAGGATCCACAGGAGTCATGTCATTCCCCTGGTGCCCCAACAAGGGACCTTCTGAAGTTAGGTTCCCACTATAAAACATATTTCTCTTCTGGTATCAACTGTAAAATTTTACATTTATTTTGCTTAGGTCATCAGGACAGAAAGTGAAAGTGAATTTCAAAAACTGGGCACAGTTAAAAACTAGGAAAACTAGAATAAAGGTTTAGTCTGAAATTTCCCTTTAAATGGCACAATTTACTCAAATCGCAAATTCTTAATTTTTTTGTATGTTTGAAATGTTTGAAATCTCTCTGGGTATTTTAGTGCAGGGGATAAACCATAACTACCAGAACAGTGATAGATGCAGCTCAGCTTTGCAATAGCTACTGCTGTCATCTATCTAGCAGAAGTCCCCAGATAATTATAACCAGCAGATGGCAGAGGATACAATCCGTTCTGCTTTCTGAAATGGATTCTGCATAAAATTATATAAATATATATTTATTGTAAAGCTCTGGTATACAAATATAAGAGTTGTCCCAGCATTCTTTTTGGTTATAACCCCGATACTGTCTTCATTATCTAGTCTTACTGACCTGGAACAATTTTGTAGTATAGTGCAGCTCATAAATTTTCAAACATACCGTATTTTTCAGACCATAAGACGCACCGGACCATAAGACGCACCAGTTTTTAGAGAAGGGAAATGAAGAAAAAAAAGATTCTGAAACAAATAGTGTCCTAAAATATTTTATACAGCATATGTGTAGGCTATATTTGGACCATAAGACGCAGGGACTTTTTCCCCCACTTCTGGGGGAAAAAAGTCCGTCTTATGGTCCGAAAAATACGGTAAGTGAAATTGAGAACTTTATTTTAACCTAAACTTTTACAAAAAATGCAAAGTTTTGTGAAAATGCAAACACAAAATGCATATTTTTTTATCCCTTCACCCTATTTTTAACACACATATAAAAAACAGTGTGAAAATAAAAATGTTAATTAAGACAACTTCCACCATTCTCCAGCCCTGTCAATCACTGTGGCAATGCAGCCCACAGAAAAAAACTTCCCTATCATGAAATTTTGGGCAAAAGTTCTTCGGCCTTTCATAGGTGATTTTAATGCTGTTTGCCAGCATGAAGGGCCAGGCCGAGGGCAAGGCAGAGGAGGCAACTGTCTTGGGTGTATCAGCAGGAATGGGTGTAAAAATGGTAGGACCTGTTTGCTATTCTGCTTAAGCACAATCTCAATGAGTGAAAGGGCCTGGTTTATTAAAACTCTTTAAGGCTGGAGAGGTTACACCTTCATAAGAGAAGCTGGGTGATCCAGCAAACCTGGAATGGATCCTGGTCCAGGATTCAAAACATTTGCTAGCAAATTGCAAATTACTTTGAAGAAATCCATTTCATGAAAGTGTATCTTCTTCAGCCTTGGAGAGCTCTAATAAATCAAGCCCATAAAACAGTATTGCACACAAAAAAGAATAAAACAGAATAAAGGCAAAAAGGCCTGTCTTATAAATTCCCTACCATACAACAGAATTTCAAAGGGCAGTTAACTTATCCAAATAAGAATAATTTTACAATATGAAATTCATAAGGAATTCATTAACAAAAACATTGCTGTTGACAATTGTAAAGAAGTTGCGTTTAACATTTTAGTGGGTTCACCAGTTAAGAAGAAGGTCAAAGGTTAGGCTTAGATCATAGGGACTCAAAATAAAAATGAACATACATCGTACATTGTGTTTCTAATCTGCTACCTTAATGTATATACACTACAATATAATGTAACCCTCTGGCCTACGAAGGATTGAATTAGGTGTATACAAGGCTCCCTTTCCAACAGTTGATGAGTTAAAAAGTGAATTTCTATCCTGGGGCATATGTTACTATAGTAACAAGAGCACATTGTGTTAACAAAGCATTGATTTGCTGTTAAACATAAAAATATTTATGGCATTTTTAACATTATTGAAGATTATGCCTTGAATGGCCTTTTGAAAAGGAATCAATGGAATATACGTCTCAGAGGAGAAGAGGAGGTTATAAAGAAAAGTATGGTAGTACTAAATGACCACATATATATATATATATATATATATATATATATATAAATATATATATTGCATATATATTTATATATATATATTGTGGCAGTTCTTAAATTAGATAGTATGTAAGGTCTTGGAATATAATGTGTTGAATAGGAAGTGCAAGAGCAGGAGTAAAAGTTATGGAAGACTGGTGCTACAGTTTGATTATCCATGCTACATCAGCAATAACTGGGATCTTTTCTATACTCATCTCCGAACAGAATATCTCACTAGGCCACCTAGGTCATGGCTTAGGGCTTCACAGATGCAAAGGAAGCAGCATCAAACGGCACAATCACCTCCTATCACCCTTGCTATCTATTTTTTTTAAAGTTATAAGTTATACATATATCCCCTTCTTTAAAAAAAAATGTTTTCCCAACTTTTCTTTAACTTAAAAAAAAAATACACATTTCCACCCTCCCATTAATTTTGGTGATCATATTATGTTCAGAGCCCTAAAATGAGGTAAAAAGGTTGGGGGAGGGGGTTAAAATAGTATTTTTTTCTAACTATACCTTAACTTTGATGAAAAAATAAATCTTTTGACAGGACAAGCATTGGTCCTTCTAGCCCAATTGCTGGATGATATTTGTGTCTACATGGTCAGGTGGAATGGGTAATCAAAGTTGCTCAACACATGTGGTGAGTGATGGAAACGCTTTATAGTCATCGTCATCCAATCAACTTGTCTGTTGGTTTAATAGAGTATAGTTAATTAAATTGTACATTGTGTGTTTCTCTTTAGTATAAAAACATTTTGTCATTACTCTTTACAACAATTACCCAATTATATGCATTTTCTTGTAGAATTTAGTTAGCTATACTTTAGTGCAGGATGCTATTAAACAGACAGGGCGAGAAGATGAGGAAGAAATGCATTTTTTTGACCTATTGATTTATGAAAAGACAAAGAGCAGCGGCATAATGTAGTTCTTTGTTTATAAGTGAAAAATAAATAGTGAAAAATAGTAAAAACAAAGAATTAAAAAATGTAATGAAGGACACCAAGCATTTTTTGCTAAATTATCAAAAAATTTCTGATTGTAGCGACCTACATGCAATCTAGGTAGTATCATATTCAAAAGAAATGCACTCACCATTAGGAAATGTAATAACAAAAAATATACCAAGACAGGGTTTTTCAGGCAGATATAGTTATATAAAATAAATTGTTTCCTTACAATGACACTGAAAAATGAATTTTAACAATTCTAAAATCAATAATTGCATGAAACCAAATCCAGATTGATGTGTTATCTCATTCTTTGTTCAACGTGCTTCACAGATGAAATCTGCTTCCCCAATAAATCGATTGATAAATATTTCAAACAATTTATTGTTATGTTAGCAGCCTCCTCAAAACACATAGACCAGTTATGAGTACAGATCAATGGAAGAAACTACTACAACCATCTCACCACGCAACAAAGCGCATGATAAATAATGATGCCCCGCTCTTACTACATAAGATCCAAAATAATTCACTGCTTTCATACCCAAACAACAGCCTTGTTTTCTTCAATATCACCCAGTGTTAACCAGCTTAAAAGACTCAAAACTCCAACCAAAATTATCCATTGTCCAAGAATTACTGCTCCTATGCTTTGCAAAAGCCGCTTCAATGGAATGTTTGAGGGAATGTCCGAGTCCTTGTTTTTCTTTAGAATTCCCTAAATAGTTTGCTGAGGTTTTTCCTAAAACATATATATGCCAAAGAAATAATCCCTTTCCCATCATTTGCTTTAATACTTTATCCAGAGAGGGAATATCAGTTATCTCCAAGTGTAAAGATGGATTTGTCTATACTTGTATACTAGATTTGTCTATTGCTTCAGTTTCAATAATGGCTTATTTTCCTGGGTGGTGGTTCCTGTGGTCCCCCCATATTTCTATTTCTGTTTTTTTGTGGGAGCCGCCATCATCTTCCATCCTTTGATCCACATCCCGATCATTAGCCAGTGTACAGTGGAATACACCATTAACTTAGAACATTGTGTTAAAAAAAATATGTCAATATAGATGGAGACCTAACACAATCAGAGTTTTGAATCAAGTGCAGATGTCACTAACAGTGACAAAGGATGATGCCCCTTGAACAGCAAGAGGTACAGCCTACGGATATAAATTGGCATTATTCAGGCTAGATGATTGACACCCGAGACAATCACTATCTAGCGTGTATACTGTGGTCCCACAACATTATTTATCGATCAGTTCTGACCTTACTTAAATTGCCAGCAAATTAGGTGACAATCCATATCTCAAAAGAGGTTTGTTTTTTTTAGGTCAAGGAAAAGAAGTGCACAACTTTGCATTTATTATGAGTTTATTATTTTATAATGATGCCAGAGAGATGGAAATTTAGGGGGCCTTAGACACTTAATTATAAAATAAGTATTGCTTTAAAACACCTGCTTGTATTGCCCCATACTCCTTTATGTTGTCGACTAAAATTGCATTAATGAAAAACGCCAACAGTCCACTTTTCCTAAAATTGTGACCTTAATAACACAAATATAATCAACCAAAAATGTTTGGCTATTTGTTTAAAGTCCAATACACAGTATATTTTTTATTGAATGAAAAACCTGCATTTCTGGTTTCATCCACTTACAGTGGACAGAAAAGCTTACATCCTGTCTAACCAAACCAAACAACAATTTATTTAGCCGTTTCCTTTAATAAATTAGACTGAATATCAACTGTCTGCTCTGTTCCTGCTCTTCTATTTATACTGCAGAATTTGAAAAGCCTATGTTCCTTGGCCTCTTATGTTGCACCCTAACCAAATTACTTGAATACTGTACAGCCACCCCTGCAAAAGCTATCTTTTGTTACTGGCTGCCTAATCAAAGGCTTGCGTATTCTAGATGCTGGACACCTGGAATCTATACTTTGAGTGTGTTTAGAAAATTTTGGGTGCCAGTTTGTACAAAACCTTTATTTTTATTTTATTAAAAAAAGGAAACTTTCCTATGGCTTTGAAAAAAAGTCTATTCAGGTCTAGTACTACTTGATCCTTTTTAAACTAAACTGAATAAAATTGGGGTGCTGCTGTATGTAAAACCATTAAAAAAATAATTGCAGGAGAATCCTATAGCCATTGTAAGACATCACTGAGACTTTCTAAGAAAACTGTACCATGTTCCATAATGTACAGTTGTAAGGCACAACCGGAAGCATATTCATGGGCATGGTCTCAAACATAGGCAATATTTAAAGGATGTGTGTGTTACCTGCTGAATTGTAATTATATTTTTTATTTTTTTCTACAATGTTACATGTCTCTCATGAGAGTGCCCCACTCCAAATGCCGTTTTTTAATAGTAACTTGCTCATTACAAATAAAAATGTGAGGAAATTATCTGGCAAATGAAAAACAGGGAAAATAGATATTATGTGTAAGTAATTTAAATAACAGTAACCTCATTTTACAAGGCTTAATAGTCCATACAAAAAAATCCTTGAAGTATAGTGGTTACTATAAAAAGGAACTGAAAGTGAACTGAAAAATGCATATTTTTATATAGAGAAAAGGAAACCAAGAAATGTGTTTTATTCATATTTTATTTTTGAACATTATATGGTTTGAATATATTAACTGATCATGTGTTACTACGGTAGCTAGGTGTATTTACTCAAAATGGAAATCAGAACTGTTTTTACTCATGAGCAGAATCCAATGTTGAGTTTGTACTTTACTGGAACACTGAGAAACCACCTCAAATTCAATATATTTTTTTTTAATTGTAATGGACTGATTGGATTTGTTAATTTTAATGCACTGATTTAAATATAAGGACAGGTGGTAAACTACACTGTATAAATAAGACAAGATGAAGCCATCACTGCTAAGATTTAAAACAGTAATCAACAGAAATGCCATAAAAAAAAGTAAACAAATACATCTATGGTGTGGTATGTTTTAAACATTTATTTAAATGGGGGGGGGGGATCCCATATGTTTATTCCCCCTTTCCTTTTTAAAATTTAAAGCATTTTGTACTTTTAAATTGGTTATGATGGGTCACTTGCTCTTAAATAATCTTTTGTGCAATATTGTTAACAACCGGTAGATGATGTTATGTCCTTCTATAAAGCGTGCAACAAACTTTGGTATGCACTTTACATGATGACACAGCGCCATTTAGTGGTGTAACCAGAGTATAAACCGAAATTCTGATGGCATTTTCAGGTCAACAAATCTTGGCAACAATCTCTGGAACATATATATATATTGAAGCTTGTTACCCCCCCCCCCCCCCTTCCATGGATACATATTGTGCTATGAGCTTATCTTTTAAATTTATTATGAACACAGACAGTATTTACTGAATACAGGTTATTGTAAAAAGGGACATAAGGAATCAAAAATTCCCCCAAGCAACAGTACTTAGTACAATAAGGCCTTCTTAGAACAGAAGCTATTCACATGCGTCATTCTAGCACATATCCCAAAAATAAGAAGATTATTTCTCATTTTAGGACCCTGGTTGGAGCCATGCAAGGAATTAATTTATGCCCTAACAGAGAGATGCAAGCCATGCTAAAACTGCTGTATGTAGATTAGAATAAATAGCTCTATATTATTAGGCTATCTTTGCGCTATACACACACTGGTCTGGATGTGCTGTCCTGAATGAGCAATAATCCTACTATTTTCGGGATGGAATAGGACTTTTGAATACTTTTTGTTTAAACTTAAAGTATAGTTAAGATATGGGAAATAAAATTAAATAAAAAATCATTACCAAACCAATGCTCCAGTACATAGCTAGGAGACTGATAGAAAGTTTCATTTTTTTACTGTGCTCTCCATTTTAAAAAGAGCTCAGATAGAAGCATATACTATTTTTGTAGCCATTATATAGTCAATGTAAAATCACCTGGTCAAAAATAGCACAAGATCAAATGAATAAGTCCATAAGCAAATTATAATAGTTATGTAACAGTTGTTAAAGAACACAATAGGCTCTAGTAGGTAACCAATTATTGACTGTGTGAGCACATTGATTAGTGGAGATGAAGATGTGTTATGGTTCAGAGTGAAGCACAAGAATAGATTTTTACTTTTAATAGAAATCTTTACATTTTTTAACATTCAAGAGCACAGACATTTATTGATTTACCCAAGGTAAGATTATTGGTGCCTGAAATGGAGCTATATACAGGGCATTATAGCAGCTAGGATGTCAACATCAAGTTCAGTTAGACAGAATCCTAACAGTTTATACAAAAAAAAAAACAAGTGCTTGAATAATTCCATGACTATAAGCTTTTAATATAATTTGTGAACTTTAAGCAATACAAATGATTTGTGTAATTTATTATATTTTAGCATAATGCAGCACTGCATAATGAGTGACTAAACATATGGTTATAATATCAAGATAAATTATATTATATCATCAAATAAAAAAGAAGCATGCAAAGCATAACTTAAAAATATGGTTTGGCAACAAGTCCTGTTTACATAAGGATACCTTGTATAACCAATAGGGATGAGCAAGAATGTCTCTGGCATTCTCGCCAAAAATTTCCTCGGACTTCCAATGGTTCCGCAAAATTTAGGCGAACAGATTTCGCGAAACCGTCAGTAGAGGAAATTAAATTAGGAGGATTCCCAGAGCTGCATTTAGCCCTGGGAATTTCCCTGTTTGCGATCCCTGGGGCACTAGAGGTTAATTCACCTCTAGTGCCCCAGGGATCGCACACTCTTCTCAATGAATGCAGCCACAGCTGCAATCATTGAGAAAATGCCCGGCAAAGGAGAACCTCCTGACATTGTAATATAAGTATCTCTTACAAATGATATTTTTGTTACAGACACAAATGTATCATTTGTAAGAGATACTTATATTACAATTTCAGGCATGATGCAGCCCTGGAAATCCTTCTGTTCTGCAAGAGCTCAACCTCTCGGCAAATCAGAAGGCTGTTCTCGCTTACATTTTCGGTAAGCGAGAAAGGCCCGATTCACCGCCAGATCGAACTTAATATTATCTCCAATAACCAGTTAATGTTATGTGGGAGATAACCAGCGCACAAGGAAGATCATAAAATTCCATGCATTGTAACAGGTGGAATCTGATCCTGGAAAAAAGATCCACAAAGCAAAATTTCATCCAAGTCAAGTGATAAAACCTTGCTGACCATACTAATACATAGAGCCTGATTTCATTATGCTCTCCAAGGCTGGAGAAGAAACACTTTCATCAGTGAACCTCAGTGTTCCAGCAAACCTGGAATGGATTACTTAAAGGTAATTTGCCATTTGTTAGCAAACGTTTTTAATCCTGGACCAGATCCATTCCAGGTTTGCTGGATCACCCAGGTTTACTGATGAAGGTGTGTCAATAAATCAGGTCCACAATAGTAGTTGTCCATGATAGAGACATTTTCCTTCAAAATGAATTTTGATCTGACTACTTTTTATATATATAATCATGGCCAAAAATGTATCTAAAGATAAAAAGCATTGGTGAGATCTGAAGTGGCCAGCAAGGAGTCCAGATCTAAATCCCATAGAACATTTGTGGATGCATCTTATAACAGCAGCTGAGAGAGACCTGGAGCCGCTGGAAAAGAAAGAGTGGTTCAAAATTCCAGTAGAGAGATGTAAAAGACTCATTGATTGTTACAGAAGGCGAATAACATCCATTTTTTCTTCTAAAGAGTGTGCTACCAAGTATTAAGTTGAGGGTGCCAATAAGTCCATTTAGGAGGCCATTTTAGGAGGCACACATTTTTTTCTCTGCTTTTTTTGTTTTGTTTCAGTGCCAACAAGAGAAATAAACATGACAATACCAAAGCATTTGTAATTGCAACAATTTCCTGGGATAAGTGGAGACATTTATGACATAAATGCAAGGGTGCCAGTATTTTTGGCCATGATTGTATATATTACAAAATCCAGGTTCCAATTTATTCCCATATAAGCAAAAATGACATATGATAAATAGTCGGTGTGGTTTAGTGAGTGGGGCAAAGTGTATTTATTAAATTAAACAAAACAAAACATTATTTATAATATTTTTAAAAGGTAGGTTCTTTATTTGTTAGAAAAAAAATTAAAGAATTGATGCAACCTCTTGTAACATCTTTCGATCTTTTTTCATTGGAAACGATATCGAAGGAGCGTTACCAACCACAAAAGTCTAACGTGTACATAGCCCTACTTTTGGTCTTCTTTGGCTAGGATCCAATATTAAGTCATTTACATGCTTTTCTCCTTCACTGCTGTCTTGCCAAAATACCGAAAAGATACTTTTTAATGGCTTCAATGTCATTGTCTCCATAGGGTGCTGTAGGTAAAAGTAAAGCAAGGTTAGAAAATGGTCCAAAGCTATTTCAAAGAAAGTTAGTTTTTTTATGCTTTGATATTACACAGTTGTTTTGTGAAGTCTTCTTTCACAATAAACAGTTTTCTTGTTTATACAGTTTTCTTGTTTTGTTGTGAAAAATGAATGCATAGGATTAAGAAGCTAGCATGTATAACTTACCTTTATTGGTATTATTGGGGATGGCAGTTGTAAGGCTTCTAGAACCACCCAGTTGATTCCCCAAGAGAAGGAGTGGTCCCTAATGACACCATTCACACCAAGCTGCATATTTTAATTTTCGCTTAGCAGCTGAAAGGTAAATCGAAAATGTGTCAAAATAAAGCTCAGTCAAAATTCTTCTAGTAAACAGCCATCTGTTTACTAATATTTGTAAGTAGGCATGGTAAAAATGTTTTCAGTGGTTGAATTCTGAAAGTGTATTTAGACATTCTTTCGGAAGCTTGTTGTAAAAAGCTGTTTGCCTGACTGTCTCTATCTTCTAGACATACAAAGTCACAGATATGAAATGAGCATGCAGCCAGTTAAACTGGATCTAACTCAGAACTAGCATTTTAAATCTTTCTCTGGTCAGTGAGCCTGATTAAATAACGCTCTCCAAGACTGGAGATGATAGGCTATCACGGAGGAACCTTTATGATCCACCAAATCTGGAATGGATTTCTTAAAATAATTTGCTATCATTTGGCAATTTTTTTTTAAATCCTGGACCAGGTACATTCCAGATTTGCTGGATCACCCAGGTTCCTCCATAAGAGTTAATGTTCTCCAGTCTTGAAGAATGGTAATAAATCAGGCCCAGTTACTCAGAAAATAACTAAAAACAATTGATTAGCATTCAATTAAAATAGCATTGTTTTAATTATTATCTGAATATATTTACCAGCTGAAGGATGTTCTTTAAGACTGAATTAAGTCCTATTTCTGGTTCTTTAAAGTTCTCTTACTTGACCAGAGAGCTAGCTGCTAGAATCTCAAACAGTACAGCTTTAAAAGAGAACCAGTCTACTACAGTGTTCTATGGCTTGACTGCACAGTTTTGTAAAAATATAAAGAATTCGGTTAGCTTTTTTTGAGAATTAGTTCACATAATTTAAGAAAGGATGGTGGTTTACATTAAAACATTAAAAGCCTATTTCAGGTATTTAGTGGAAAGCGTCAAAAATGGCAGGTTTGCCACCTGGTGTGCTCATTGCAACTGTCTGAGAGCAGGTACTAGTATCATTCCTGTTGGTTGATGGTAAGTAGTTGGAAATACAACCACCAGAAAACAGTTTGGAAACAAACAGCTAGGAGTTGGTTGTGACCAATGTGATGAATGTTACGTTTGGGCAAACTCACAGCCTATCCCTATTTACTAACTATCCATATTCATTAACTAAACATAGGCAATGGTTCAGTTTTTAACACAGATCTAAAGTATCCCATATCCTGTGCTAAATGTTTCTAATGAGAGCTAATACTGTATGCAGTTGATCCCAAATTACATCTATGTTTTTTAGAATCATTTAATGTCTAATTTCTAATATAAGCAGTTACTGACTGGCTGCTAAAGGTATAGTGTATACTATTAGTGGTACCTGCAGCCAATACAAGGCTTTTCTATCTCTTGCTGGTGACTACTACTACAGAGCCGTACTTTAAAAACAGGCTTCTTTATTAATTGTACAATTTCTAAATGTAGTATAAGTGCATTGATATATATTGCTTACCTCTGGAGCTACATATCCTGGGGTTCCAGGATAACCTGTAGCTGTGGTTTCTCTGAATATATTCTCCAGAGCTAGTCCAAAATCTGCCACTCTAATGTGGCCATCTCCACCAAGAAGGATGTTCTCCATCTTTAGATCCCTGTGAAAAGGACAAATGTAAACACGTTAGAAATGTTTATCATATACCTAAATACCAATGTTTTATTATTACCTACATTAGCTTCTTTTTTTCATTCAGATAGGTGAATATGTGAAGGGAGGTGAGGAGTCTGTAGATGTACATTAGACTGCAGGCAGTGTAACCTAGAGAATGGGAGAACTCTGTAGATATATATTGCTTTTATAGTTACACAGGCAGGTAAGGGTGTGTGCTGATGGAAAGGGGCCCATTCTTGAAATGGGTGTCAGAGCATGCTCAAGGATGGCAATATTTGAAAATAAAGTTCATTATTTGTGTGTTTGGAACAAAATATATAATTACATTTATATGAAAAAGAAAGGCACACAAAATATGTTTACCAATGAATGTAGCCCCTGTTATGCAGACACTGAAGAGCTAACACAATTTCAGCTCCGTGGAATCTGTTAACCACCTGAGCGTTACACTGATGTCTAGATTTCTGTACCAAAAGCGTCACAGGTTTTTATGAATTGTTTTTTAAATTGTAGACCTGTAACTTACAGAAATATGTTCGAACAGGGTTCTAGTAAAAATAATGAATATAAAAAATGTTTGCAACGATCGTCGTCCAATCCGATCCGCCGGTCCGGTCGTTCGTTTCCAGCGACTTTCCTCGTTCGTCGGCGTCGTTGGTTAATTTTTTTTACGAACGATTTTTTGCCCAATCGATCGTTCGTCGTTCGATTGGAACGATAAAAATTGGAAGTGTGTACGCACCTTAAGTCTAGTGGTAAACCCAGAGCTGCTAACATCCAAAATGTATTATTTTTTTTTACCAACTTACCTTACTGATTTGATTGACAAACGACCATTTTTATTCCAGAAGGTCCAAAAGGTTACCTCCTTCTGCCACATCCATTCCAAGAACTGGAGGTCCTGTTAAGAAACAGAGACAGAAATTATTTTAGAATACGTTTTGTCCTGGTGTCACTCGCATTGAAATTACCAAGCGATTGCAATAATATTTGATAATAAAATGTCAAAGAATAAAATAAATGATAATACAGTAGCCTAACTAGGCAGGCAGTCTCTTCTGGTCTGACTTTTGATTGGCTGCTTTAGTTCAGTTGCTATACAGTAATCAATGGTAGCAGTGCTCTGACTTGCATGGTGATGAGTAACCAAACAACAAAATGTTTGTCATCTGCCATGTGTTCTGATTACCAGTGATTGCATTCTTTTTTGTAGAGTGATTTCTGTGCTTGGTAACTGTGAAGGTTTATTGTTTAGGAATGTAATATTACTGACATACATACCAAGTCACACTGAGTAGAATGGGAAGATTTGATAAGTAAGTAATTATTTTTATTGACTTTGAGTATAAAAAAGAATACAAATTCAAATTGCAATATATGACTACAAACTATATGACTAAAAACATTGAATTGCACTGGAGATAGCATACCTGGTTCTGAAAATCAAACAAACCTCTAATAAAGAAGGGGTTTCCTGCAGTGATCTTCAGAATTCACCTTTCCAGTATCTGTCCTGCAGATCATCCACATCTCCAATTAAACCTTTCTTCTTGATAACCTTCATAGCCAGCTGCCTCTTCATGACAGACTTTGACTGTTTGCATCATATATAAATATCCGTTATTGCAATGTATTTAAGTTACTGTGCCAAAAAGCTTTGCCTTTCTGACCTGCATTTGTGCTGCTTTAAGAGGGTTTTTCAAACCTATACGTTTGTACAAAAAGCAAAATCTGCTCAAACAAAAGGCCATGAACATGGACCCTAAAACATATGGATGAAAAAATACCTATAGATGCATTCCTACTCTATCTAAAAAATGAGAAAATGTTTTTTAAAAAAAATAAAATTCCTTTTTTTTATCTATTTTTTAATATAAAAAAACCTAATTTGGTAAACCTTCTTTGGTATACATATATCTCTTTCAGAAGGCTAAAAAAATTCCCCAAATTTGCTGGTTTGCTGCAATGGCAAGGGTCTATCAATAGCAATGTCATCAACGTCGGACGTGGCATTGTCACTCACCCAGACACTCTCAAGACATTCACCCAATGGGCCAGGAAAGAAATGTGCTGCCCTGCCTGTAACCACTTTTCGGAGTATCTGCTGGTGCATGGACCTAACTGCACACCTGCAAAACTTTCAGAGAAATTGCATCATTTTGTGTTCCATGTTTGGCTGCTTGGTATCTTTCAACGAGAACACACTCTGTGAGTTCTTTGAAGGATCTGAATTCCACTAACTTGTACAGCATGGACTATACAACCAGTAGCTTAATCAAAAAACCATGTTGGCATGCCAGAGGAGGGATGGGAATATTCTTCTGTTTTGTGGATAAACATTCTCCAATAGAGAACTGATTACTGCAAGATGAAGTTGGAGAAGGAGGAGGAAGTGGTCTTTGTGGAAGAGGCGAAGATGGCCTTTCCTGTATGTGTAGCACAATATTCCTGTCTTGATGGCAACAGATTCTCACTGGCAATAATAGCAAAATTATTGGATTTTTTGAAATTTTTGAAAAGTGAATGGGGGATGAGAAGGGTGCAATAGGAAGTACTAGGCACAGAGTTTCTCCTTGAACAACAGATGTTGTTTTTCCATGTGAGAGGAAATGTTGAATAAAATGTACTGGTCACTCATAGCTTACCCTGTGTTTGCACAAAACAAAAGCTTCCACATCACAAGCAGTCACAAGAATTGTACGTACAGGGGACATCTGATGAACTGTGTCCCATGATTTGAAGCTCTCTTTCTGCTGCTTCAATGGGTATAAACCTGTAAGCCCAATGAGAAGCCTTGCTGAAGTTTGTTTTCCTTTTATGGATGTTGTTGCACAGTACCTAATTCTTCACCACTTCCGTTGTCACTCTCATCAGCTTTCCAAGTTTTGTGCCAACAGATTATGCCAACAGTTTGTCATCAAGAGCTGCTTAGCTACCAACTGTCTACAAGACCTGGTTTTCAGTATTACACTACCACCACTACTTCAACCAGCTCCTCTGGATTGTAAAACTGTTGTATGTCATCAAACAGCGTTTCTACCTCATCAACTTTTATTTTCTGTGATTCACACTTTAACTTCTCATCTCCATTTCCTGGGAGACAGGAATACTGTCTGAAAACAAAAGAGGGGATTGAAAACCTATGTCCTCAAAGAGAGTGGTTGTTATGGGGTACACTGGTTTCAGGATAATGTTCACTGCTCAATGTGCACCTGCTAAAAAATCCAGACAGATTTCAAAGGGCAAAGCTTGACTGGTAGGAATCTGCCTCTTACTACTTTGTGAAAACGTGTTTAACGGGACCTCTCTCCTTCTGCCATCGTTAGTGGTGGTGTGCTTAGTAGTGGTGCTGCTGGTGCCCTCCCTCTTGCTGCTAACCATAGTTTGTTGATTTTTAGGTACAGGATCAAGAGGTCAACTCAAGACCAGGAAACCACTGTTGGCCTCTTGTAAAGGCCTACATCCATTGACAGTCATTGTCGAGACCATGATGATGTTTTGAGTAAGTTCAAGCTTCTCATATACCTCAGCCTATTTGAACATTTGTTTTGCCAGGAAAGTAGTAATTTTACGCATTTACAATGCTTTATTAGATGGTCAACACTCAATTCTCCGTACTAATGTCACCCAATAAAAATCAGATCTTCAGAAACACCTCGAACCCATCAAAAAGATCACCAAATCCGTACAAGGGGCTGACAAGGTCCTAACTTCTTTTTAATACGTAATACTTGTGTGCAATATATGCTTAGGACAACACATTATCTGTTAAACTCTTTGGTGCCTTTTCCATAGGATTATTTTATTATAGTAAACAATGTATTTAATAAAAATATTGCAACAGAAAAAGTGTGTTAACACTTTTGCTATTTACTGTGGAGTGTGTCTGCTGAAATGTGCTGCTGTATTGAATGCCTTTGTGTGTATAAAAGCCTACATTTACCATAATGCTCATAATAAATCTTTGCGGTTATGGGTTATCTATCTCGTACCTGAGCAGTGAATGACACAGGGCATCAGGATGTATCTGTGAAGGCCAGTGTTTTCAGCATTATCTAATAAATATGTACAGTATAAACAAAGTATACAATGTGCTTTTTTGTTAAAGTATTTCAAGGATAAGCTTGATAAAATAAAAATCTATATAGCATACATAACAAACCAACAATTATAAAAAGATATATACAGTTTATTCCTCAGTGTATTTCGAATAATAGAGAATAAACACCATACACCTAGGAAATGTATTTTACTACCTCTTTTATTAGGCCAATTGTCTTGAGCTCTACCATGAAAACAGCTGGCTAGCATATGCACTGTGTTGAGTTTTTGTTAATTTCAGACCTGTTTCTGTCCCCATACAAGTCTAGGTAATGCAAAAGCTACTTAAATTGGGTCAAATATAGTTTAAAAAGGTCAACTAAAAATCAAAGGCTCCTATCAGAATTCTGAATAAAAAGCAACCTGTGTTTACTTATTGCTTGAAACTCAAAACCTGTTAATTCAGGCCCCTAGCATCACATAACAAAGTCAGGAGTCATAGCCACACAAGGCTGAGGCATGGGCTATGCAGGGACAGAAATATGGGGACCAAGCCGTATTGTAGTCACAGATAGGTAATCAGTCTGCAATCTTTTATTTTACATGCCAATATGTTTCTGACTGTTAACAGCATGGTGCATTGATAGCTGTGCTAACTTATGGAACCCCTGCTACTGCAGGTCAATCCGACCTTGCTTTTACCGCCTGTCAAAATCTTTGGACAACTTTACCTGAAATCAAGTTAGACAAAAAAAGGGTTTGGTGAAGGATTTAGCATTGTCTCCGCTGTATCTTAAGCTACGTACACACTTCCAATAATTATCGTTGGTAAACGAACGACGAACGATCCTGCATGATATCTGCGAACGATCGTATAGCACCGATCCTGTACATACAGATAACGACACGATCGTTCGTAGATATTGTACACACAATAG
>NC_092858.1:123985772-124087882 GCF_032062135.1 Pyxicephalus adspersus
TACTTTTTTTACAAACGATTTTTGCCCAATCGATCGTTCGTCGTTCGTTCGTCGTTCATTTCCAACGATAAAAATTGGACGTGTGTACGCAGCTTTAGTTCTAACTCTAGAGGATCTGTTATCTCTGCTACCAACACAGGTTGCTTATGTGCCTGCTTATTTTCAACAGCATTTATATAGCAAACCAATAAAAAAACAATAAAAGCATCTGTTTTTTTTTAGAGAATGCATTTTCCTGAATATATTTTATCTTTGATAATGGAAAAAATTGACAGCTCCTGGTTTTTTGTAAAAAAGCAATTTTTTTGTGAAAATATATGATAATAGTAAATAAAAATTTATATAATATATATATATATATATATATATATATATATTACACAGTATTTATATAGCGCCATCATATTACGCAGCGCTGTACAAAATGGACTTTGTCATGTCACTAGCTGTCCCTCAGGGGCCTCACAATCTAATGTCCCTACAATAGTAATGTCTTTAAGTCAACTTAACTGCATGTTTTTGGAATGTTGGAGGAATCCAGAGTACCTGGAGGAAACCCACGCAAGCATGTGGAGAACCTGCAATTTCCATGCAGATAGTGTCCTGGCCGATATTTGAACCTGGGACCCAGCGCTGTAAAGGCCAGAGCACCTAACTCGGAGCCATCTCATTCTTTTAGGATAGATGTGGATACTGAAGATTCATTGCTGTGTTTTTGGAATAAATATATAAATTATTATGGTTTAGTTTAATTTTGGATAATGAAAAAAACACAATCTAGGTTTTAAATAAACAAGAAATTATCCAAGTAATGAAACAATTTTAAAACCTAAATTTAACCCCCTACTTAGGAAGAACATAATCCTCAAAATAAAGCAATATATAGTGCATGACATCAGAGGACGGCAATCAAAGAAATACTGACCAACCAATATTCAATAAATCTATTCAGTGACCCAACAAACCTGTAAAAAGATTTCTTTAAAATCATTTGCTATTAGATGGCAAATGCTTTCAATCCTGGTCTTAGTCCTAGTCCTAGTTCTCACCAGTCATGGAGAGTTTTTTTAAATCAGGCTGAAAGTGCTTTTTTCAACCCTACAATGGGGTGACCCATTGGAGATTGTAATCTTAACGCATTCTTAAAGGTGACATGTAAGTTTAATTTTATTGTTAAGTAAGAAACTTTAAATAAATATATTATGTATGTTTCTTGTGCACTTCTTTACAAATGAGACCTCATTATTCCCATGTTTTATTTTATGGGTGACATTGTGGATGTGTGCATTTGTGAACTGAAAATTGTTTACTGGCTTCCCATTTCTGCTGATGTCAGCACAAATACAGCATTACAAAGCAGTTTATACAATTCAGAAACTTTGTTATCATGAAAAAAAATTGAAATCCCTAATCACTATTCTTTAACCTCCCTGGTAGTCTAACTATGTCAATATTTTATGCCAAAGCGGTACATTGTTTTGCATGGAAATTTATTTTACATTGTAGGCCTATATTTCTTAGGCATAACTCACTAAAATATCTCCAATATTTAATAAATTTATCAATAAACTTTAAATTAAAAAAACACAAAAACCTGTTAAAAAAAGGGTGCATAAAAATACTGAAACCTGTAATATAACTGTACAATAGCATATATAATATATATAGCAGCAGAAAAATATGTTAGCAGCAGAAAATATAGGGACCTTTATTATCCTATTATATTATTTCAGTACTAATTATTGTATAATTTTATAATATGCAGTACATCAACTGGGCTTAATATATTAAAAGACACAGGAATACCATTTTCTTGGTTTTTAGTCATAAGATCTTTAATGATCAACTCCACCCTAAACAATCCTTCATTCTCAGTTCTACACCCCAAAAACGAGAGTGTTATGTTACCAGGCATTTTTAATAGACAGGGAGCTGCAGGTAAGTGAGAGATTTAGTATGGTGGAAGGGGGTGAGAACATTCACTTCTTTAGAGAAATTTCATGAATCTCCAAAATGCCAAACACTTACTTCTAAATACTATCCGTATTTCACTGGATTTGGTTTGTACTTTTGTGTTCATGTGTGACACACG
This sequence comes from Pyxicephalus adspersus, assembly GCF_032062135.1. NCBI lineage: Eukaryota > Metazoa > Chordata > Amphibia > Anura > Pyxicephalidae > Pyxicephalus > Pyxicephalus adspersus. The sequence goes on from NC_092858.1 coordinate 123,987,865, forward strand.
GTGATGGTGCTGCAGGGCAGGATGGAGGACCCTCCGTGTCACCAGCTCAGACGGCAGAGTTGTGCACAGGGTGCAGAGTCTAAGCAACCTCTAGAGGTGAGGATGTTATGCTGCTGGCAACAGCCAGGTTGCGGCACCTGTGCACGCAGAGGCAGATGACTGCTGACAGGAATCAGGCAAGGTACCGGAACGAGGGACAGAAGCGTGGTCAAACAAGCCAGAGGTCAGACAACAAGCAGGAGTAGTCAAGGGTCAAAGCCAGAGTCGGAAATCAGCAACTGGAGAGGCAGGCAGGAATAGCTGCTGCCTGGAAACAGAGCTTAAGGGAACTCCTTGTTCAGCCATTTTCCTGTCCCGGTCATGTGATGGATGGGGCCATGTTACCTGCAGAAAAACTAATTCACCACCAGAGGGAGTGCTGGAGAAGAGGCAGTTCAGGTGCTGTTCACATGTTTGCCAGCAGGTGGAGTGCATCTGCGGAACACTGTAGTCCTCTGAGGCAAAGGGGCAGCTGACAGAGAATCACATGACCTGGACCAAGAAGTGAGCAGGGACTGGGATCCCTGATCAGAGCTGGTGCTGGCAGCAGGGGAATGCAAAATGGGTGACACAGACAGTGGCACAGATCCCTTGGCCCTTCAGGGATCTGTGACATTATGCTTTTGTTTCTGTACCATGGCCAAGGTCTTTGTACCTTTTTCCACAGTATCATCTTCCATTCTGTTTACTTATAACTATATCCTGACTTTAGGACTGTGCTATAAAAAAACACTGAAATGTATACAGATGTATCAACCCTTGCTTCCTAATGGCTTGCCAGTCTTATATTACCATAGGCATACATATTTGGTCTTTGTGAATATCTGGATAGCTGTTTGACAGTTATGGCAATTTTTCACTTAGGTAGTAATTGCTATTATCTCTCACTCCATAAAATATAAAATACAACTATGGTCCACCAGTGCTGCCCTGCTCCTGAATTTGGAGAAGCACTGTGATGATCTACAATGTGATGAAAAAACAAAAAAGTTGCAGGGGGCTAGTATTATTGTCTTCTCATATGTTAGTACACTGGTTACTGGATTGATAGATCTACCTCTGTTGATAAAACCCTACCAGTATGAGGGACAGTATGGAAGGGGCAGATGTTAAATGCGAGTTCAGGGTTGAATGTATGGTGTCAAAGCTTAGGAGGCAGTCCATGATTAGGCAGGATGTATTTTTAATTGGGTTTATTGTAGAGGCAGCAGAATCCTGTGGCTGTGGCTGTGGCCCCTAAGCAGCCCAGTACCACCTCAGGGGCCTCCACCTTTTACCACTTAAAGGGGGGTTCTCCACCACCTTGGGTGCCCCCCAACCAAAATTTGACCAGCACTCTTACCTCCCACCAAACCTCAACCGCCTCCCAACCCTCTCTATCAAGGGCGGAAGGGTGGGCAACTTCTTCTTTCAAAAAATGTGACTCACTTCCGTTTGACTCTCCTTTTACCCTCTACTCTCTCCTCCTCTACTATTTCCGACCCAACCTTCTCCCCCTCCTTCCTTTCCTCCAAGACTAGGTTTTAATTAACTCTTTCCAACCAACCCCCACCACAGCCTCGTGTCTGTCCGTGCACCCTGTCATGTTGCCTTCCGCATATTTCTTTGCTACAGGCTCTCTTTATTAGTAAATTATAAATGGACAAAGTCTTCTTTTTTTAAACATGTTTAAACATGTCTTTTGGGTTCCCTAGTTTAAAACTAGTGCAAAAGATCCTTGCACCCTAAATGCGTAAGAGGTGAATTTTGGTCATTGGACCAATTTGGATTCACATATTAATCTAAATTCAGCATGAAATATATACTTTTTGGGTATTTTTGCTAAAAAGGTGATTTTTACAACATAAATTATTGCCATTAACACTTAATAAACAGGAAGAGAGTATGTAAAGGAAGTTATAACATAAAATGTGGTAAGACAGCTAACTTTTTTAAAGTAGTTTTATACTAGACAGAGGAGCACCTCTCCAATAGACAGTACTAACAATTTTGATAATTTCCTATTTTGAAATAAATATAAAAACGATTATGTGAGAAAAATATTTATAATAAGCACAACTGTACACTATTGGGAGTTTTTATTTCAGTGTCTGACAGCATAAAGGAGTACCATGTTAGCCTAAATAATATATGTATACATATTTTAAAAGGTAATATGTTGGTAATGATTCTCTATCACTATAAAAAAATAGTTTGTTATACTGTAAAATTTTAATAAAAGCATCTTACCTTCTTAGTTTTACTCTGGGCTTTTCCTAAGATACTACTCTGCTTCACAGAATACAAGATGAGGAACGCACCATTCCATGATGCATAGCACCACACATATTCTTGTAGGAAAGATTAGTTAGGTAATAAACTTCTAGTATAGATTATCTTTAGTGTGCCTGCATGAAGGTTCCACTATTAGAATCATTCTTTTAAATAGGAGTAAATATATATGCCTAATAATAAGTTCTATCCCCATGTTGAGTATGCAGAGCAATGAATTTCATTGAATAGAATTAATAATAGCCATGCAGTAGCATAGCACTTTTCATCTCTGGATCACAAAGCTCTTCAGAGATTCAAATAATACTCTAGTTCAGTCCTTATTATGCAGCTATAATTGGTGAGGGTTTTATCTACCACTGAGGGATTAAATACAAAGTTCTGCATCCCGCTGGTTCAGTAGGTGACTGGTATAAGTCCTTTTGGCCATTTCTGTACAGTATTGATAACCACTTCATATGTCCAATTAAAACACATAACAAAAACTTAGTGTAGGTCTGAGGATTAGTATTATTAAATCTACTGATTATTCAAAGTATACATTATTTGTTACTGGGATTTGTTGAAAAAGGTTATACTCAATCTAAAGTTTAATGTAATATTCCTTTTAAAGGCGGGCAGACTTGATTAAAAGAAAACACAAAATAGCCTAGTAGGTATGGTGTAACTGCTAATCGCTTTATAAGAAATGCAAACATGTCAGGAGAGTTGGTTACTCTGACTGAATATAAAAACTTGGAAAATCGATGACCTAAGGTGACTGTGTACTTTTTAGTGACTGTTGGTACTTAACATGGTGGCTGCAGACTCTACAGTCTTTACAGTTAATTCAGAATTTTGTGAATAAAATAAAAATCCAGTGAATGACAACACTGTACATGTGCAAATATAAAATAGGCTTGCTTATAAAAGAGGATATAGTAGGGTGGAAACTGACTCCAGGTTTAACCTTAAGGACATTAAGCTGCAACAGCAGAAAACATTGGATTCAGCTTATATTATTGAAGTGGAAGAATGGAGATAGGACCATCATAGAAACATAGGATCATCGAAACCTAATGAATAAAAAATTGGACAGACATCACCAGGTCTGAGAAAATGTTAAATATCTCTACAACATGCAGACGTTGGGGTAGAATTTGGTAGGCACAGCAAGGATTTATGCAATCATCCTGTCTTGTTCTAATGTTTTATAGCGGTGGAAGCAGTGTATTTATGGGGAAAATGTTGCCTTGGCACAGATGAGATATTTAAATCGCTTCGACATGATTTAATTGTCACAACATATCTGAATAATGTCCTTGGCTGTGCCCACCATTTTATTTTTTAAACTGGCTACCTAAAGCAGCTATGTTAAGAAACGCTTATCAAGCCGGCGTTTCTGTGCTGTGCGCCACCGCAGTATTTCACACAGCCTATTTTGTCCAGAAATGTCATTCGGAGCAGCAAAGAGTATAGAGATATAACAGCAGCTCCTTATGGCATTCCCAGCATCCACTGTTAGGCTGTGCACAGCTAAAGGATATTTTAGAAACTGATCAGCTCCTGACTCAGTCCTGGACTGCCATTGGCTGATGAGAATTTATTGCCCGCTCCCAATCACCAGTGCCTATTGTAGCACTGAGCTGGGCTAATCTGTGTTGGAGAGTTTCTCAGTTGGTTTACTGTTGCTGACTTTGCCTGTCTCTGACCCTGCAAGTTTATGCTGCCTGGACCAATCTATTGTCTGTTACCCTGACTCTGTTTGCGTTTTGCCCCTGTGGATGGTATATCTGTTAGGATCTCTGGCACTGAATTCTGGACTTGTCTATTGGAATCTTGGTCTATCTGTGAGCTCCTGGTCTGCTGCCAGCCCATCTCCAGACACTAATTTTTTGTGCAAGTCCTGGGGGAAACTGGGAGTGCTGGGAGTTCCTTACCAGGACCTTACAAGCTAGTTGACCTTTCTTCCTATCCCTCCACCTCTGCATCTTCCTCTTCTATCTCTTGGTCTTCGTGCTACTCAAATTCCACTATATCACTGTATTGCAGCCACTCATCCAGCAACTTGGCATGACTATTGCACAGCTTTAGTCACTTTATGGCATGTGCTTTCCTCTAGTAGAACTTGCCCAGTGGCTACAATATTTTACAAAATATTTCCCTTCTCTACACAATGAGTCTGATTTAATAAAGCTCCCCAAGACTGGGGAAGGTACGCTTTCATCGCTGCATCTGGGCAATCTAACAAAACGGTATCTGTTGGATTTACTTTGGATGACTCTCCCTGTTTCCTGATCCTGTGATTGTATTCTACCTGGACCGACCTTTGCCTGTGACCTAGACTCTTTGTCTGCTTTGTCTTAAAACCTGGATGCCTTTTCTGGTGGATTGATTACCTGTGTATGACCTCTGGCTTTGTATTCTGGACTTGCCTTTGCTGGATTCTCTTGTACTGGATTATCTGTGGGCTCCTTGGCCTCTGTCAGTCCTTCCCCAGATGCCATGCTTTGTGCGCTGAAGTTCTGGAGGCGCCGAAAGCCTTCTGGGCCTGAGCGGGGGCTTGCTATAGGTGAAAAGTGCAAAGTTAGATTGGGGGACTGATGTCTGAGGAGCACTGGACCTGGACCAGAACCAAACAATGGCCATTCACAAATGTTACAGTGTGACAGTAATATTTGTAAGAAGGTTAAATGACCACCTTTACATGTAAATAAAAGTTCCATTATGCACAGTGAGCAGTTTACTAACTAACTACAGGATCCTGCTGCTCCCAGCATTTGATAACCCTCTGCCCATGAAAATGTTTGTCACTATTCAACTTGACAGTGGGCTTACTGCATGATATCTACTCTAGGGACTCAACAACAGCTTTGTTTAGTTTTGAAAGAACCAAACGTGGATATTTGAATGAATTGTGTAATCATACTGAAACAAAAGAGCAACACTATTCATTACAAAGCCAGGACTACCATTCCTGTGCTGCTTGACCTTTTCAAGCTCTGCTATTGTCATAAATATTCTTTTGTCTATGCACCCAACTTTCAGCTCTCAGCTAAACTATATACTGACTGTCTACTTTTACCTGGAAGATAACACAGACTATCATATAAACTTATAGAACTATGCAAAGTAGTAATAGAGTTTAGGTTAGCAAGAGTTATGCTTATTTTTTAAAAAAAATGGATAATATGTATACTAAGATTTCACTGTATTGTATAATTTTATGTTGCAGTAAAAACCTGCTGTGATGTTGATATGTTAAAAAAGCTTTCAGACTACTTTTGCATTTTTTTATTGCAGGCTGACATTGTTGTGCCACATTGTTGTGTCTTGCAATTGGAAGCCGTGATGTCAGCATGCCATGTATGAACCTTCAGTTGCCATTTGAGCTCAGACAGGTGGTCCAAAGGCATTTTAATTGAGCCTGCTTAGCAGGCTGACAACATTGCTTTTAAATGTCAGGAACCACCTTTGTGTTGTCAACCTACTAAAGATATTTCTAGGATGGACCCTAGGTATAAAACATTGCAACGGATACAATGACCTCCTTAAAGACAAGTGTCTTTGGTGACTTATGAAGATTTTTAGCATTTTTTTCCCGAAACCTTTTTACTGCATTTGACGCTGTGGATGTCCATCTTCTACTCCAGACTGTATGATTATTGGTGACACTGTCCTCCCTTGATTCACTTCCATTTTATCAAATTATTCTGGTGTTTACTGTTCTGCAACTTCAGAGACAGTGTTTACCAAAGCTAAGGTATTGGACCTGTACACCTTCTTACTTGGCAAACTCCTGGGTGGACTGCCAGCATGTGGATTCCCTTCCTATACTATACTGTATGACTATGACAATCCTGGGCCTCACTTATCAGTTTGGAGCATCAACTTCATTTGTCGTCCCCCTCTCTCAGTACTCAGCATGGATCCCCCTCTAAACTCTTCTTCTAAAGCCAGCTAATTATTTACTGTTAAAATTATCTCATAAACAAGAGCGGAGTGTAGATTTTTATTTATAATGAGATAGAGTACCCTTAACTCTTACTGATGCTGCAGGGCCAGGTACAACCATGACTGCTGTTTGACATAAATGTGATAATGAGTGGAAGAGATTCATACAATTAGTTGCCCAAACATTCATGCACTCTTTAGACCTAGAATTATCTACCATTATCTATCAAGACTAAAGTAAATAGCTTAAACTTCCTCTTTACAAATTCATTTACCAGACCTTTGGAATTTATTATTATTGTGTAGAAGGCCGGTAACCTTTACTTCATTACTTACTAGCCAATCCCTTAGGCAGCTAGAGGCAGAAAGGTGAAATAGAAAGCCCATGTGCCAAACAAGGAAAATTCATTTCCTAATCAGAGGTTTTATATATATATATATATATATATATATATATATATATCCTGTCTGGCTATGCAATGTGGAAAATATCTGCATAAATGCAAATGCATAATTGTTGGTACAAAGTTACAAATCTTTTGGCAGGTAAAACACATATGTTTATTTCCAATGTGTAGGTAACTTTTTGTCTGGATTTTCAGTGTATTAATAATTTGTGCAACAGTCATAATTAAAATAGTTGGCATCAGGCTATGTGTTTTATAATAGTGTGAACATTGTTTAGGTACATTTTCTTATGCCATCCAACTCTCTTGACACTATATTCCCCTACATAGGCAGCTTTGTAATAAATATACACTCATCCTATCTATCTTGCTTACATCATTGGTACTTTCTGTTTCTGTAACCAAAGAATACCTTTAGGAAGAGGTAGGGTGGCAAGGATGAAAAACTATTCCCTAGCTTTCTTATGACAGCAACCTTTGACATTCCTGAAATAAACATCACTCGTTGCCTCAGCAACTGCCATTGTCCAGCTGTAAGAACCAAGTTAATTTTGGAACTGAGAGATGCTGACACTGGAATGTCAGATGCAGTTAAAAGGACAGGAGCAGCAGGTATATATTATGATAATTTATTTAGGAGCCAATAATTAAATCTGCTTGGCCAGCTCTGTACAATAGACTTAAGATGGCAATTTTAATTAAATACAGAAGGGAATTGAGATCAAGACTGTCTCTCAATAATGGGGCAATTAGAAGGTATGTATAGATTGTGTAGTTAGAGAGCTAAGCCTGTAAATTCACATTTGATCTTGTCTTCTTTTGAATGACAGGAGCAAAATGTGCTAGTTTAATTGTATGAGTCACTGTCGGAGTCAAGACAATAATATTAATGCTGCATTGGATGCTATGTGTCCACCCCCAGGTTCATCTATTTCCATGCCCTGTAAACTTTGGCTGTCTCAACTGATCAGGCAAATACGAGGAATAAAAAGAAGAGCTAAGAAGCAGAAGATTTTTTTAGATATACTAAAGCCCAACATATACCACCTGGGGCCAATGATTTGGAAGAGCGACAGGACAAAAGAGGCTTAATCAGACCATGTGTATTTTGTAACCTTTAAAAAAACATCAACTTCATCAACATCAACTGTAATCTTAGATAGTTAGCTAAGTTAGCCGTTTGATAGTTAGTTAACTTACAATCAAACAGACATTCTAAGACTTTGTAAACATACAGATTTCTTTTTTAAGGTATAAATATTTACCTTAAAATGTAGAAAGCTGGTAGTTGCAGCATGTACATTTTTTGGCTTTCATCACAGCATGCTAATATGGTTCTAGGCAATTCCTGCCCTTTGTCAAGAGATTGCTTAAAATAACATTGTTTTATGTTTTTTTGAAAGCCTAAGAAGTGACCTATGCTGAAACTATAAACTATGTACGTCTTATCTTTAGACACACAAGTCCAAAAACACACTCTCACAGTACTCATTAAAGGACAGTGACATATACGTTTGGTACAAATAAAATAAGGCTTGTTTTTAATGGCAACTGTTCCCCTTCAGAGTCATGTAAATAAAGAATTTAGTCTGTTAGCTTACACCTGGTAAATTTCAGCATTTCACAGTGAGATAATTTTGCTTCTCCCACTGAATATTCTGAATAAGCAGTGAAAGCCCTATGAAATAAGGTCATCACTCATCTTTGTAGCTATAGGTATTGTTGAGAAATGTATTTTCAGTGCAGTTTAAATTTCAGTTTAATTTCAATCTTTCAATTTCCAATGAAATGCAGAAACTTAGTAATTCAAACAAACACACTCTTCAGTAAAGTTTCAGTCACTTTCTTTTATCTTTGGAACACTTGGGACTAGTTAGAAAACAGGGAATCTGAAAATCTCTAAAACATTCCCTTGTGGAAATCTTCTAGGTCCATGTGTTTCAACGGCAGTAATTGATTCTCATCAGGGAATGTCCAATTCCCTGTCTCAAAAACGGAGCTCCAGGTGTTCAAAAATAAAAGAACTTATTGAAACTTTACTGAAGAATCTTTATTGATATCGTTGAAGATATTCGAGGATTATAAACATTATAGTAAAAGCAGCTGGAGAGAGCATGGTCAGTTTTTTTTCGCTGCTTTTTAATTACTTGTAAATACTTTGTATGGGCATTTTAAAGCAAGATTGTAAGCTCTTTAGGGTAGGATCCTCTCCTCCTGTGTCACAGTCTGTATCTGTCTGTCATTTGCAACCCTTATTTAAAGAGGAATTTTACCAAAACTCAAAAAAAAAATACAAAAACACACTTTCAGTCCCGCAGGGCAGTCTGATCACTCTGGGGGTGTCTGGCAGCGGGTCCCACGTAGGCTCGGCATTGGTCCTGGAGCCGGCGCCGCCATCGTCCTCATCTCTTCCGGGTTCTTCATCCTACATCACCTGACCCAGGTCACCCAAAAAAAAAAATTTGCTGATCTCACTGTGCCACTGTGCATGCGTGAGATCGGCAAATTTTTCTCTTTGAGCAAAAAGGCTCCTTCTGCGCATGCCTGAGCATGCACAGAAGGAACACCCAAGAGCCTGACGGGATGCCTGACGTAGGTATTCCAGGAGACCTTGCGCTCTAAATCATTTTCGACTGCCTAGGCGGCCAAGAATTAGGGGGCAGTGCTGCACTATTTTTTTTTTTTTTTAAAAGGGCGTTGCATCTAAAAAAAAAACAAAACATATAAATGTAAAATGAAAATTCTGAGTTTAGATAGGCTTTAATGTACAGTGCTGTGTAATATGTTGGCACTATATAAATCCTGTTTATTAATATTATTAATAATAATAAGTATCTTAATTATAAGCCGTATTTAATTATGTAACATATGTACATTGTTGTGTACTGCAACATACAACTCAATAGCGATTTTGTAGTATGCTTTTTGTTTTTTCTTCCTTTGAAATGTTAAAATGTACAGCTGTTCCAGTGTGAAGACATATAAAGGAAAACATTAATTTTACTGCGCCCCCCCCCCCCCTTCCCTTTATTCTGCAGCTCAGCAAAGCAGCAGAAATGAGCACAATTGTCGAGAATAATTACTGTGGGTCATATCAAAAGGGAAAGATCACTGCGAGACAAAAATAAGATTAGATAAAGGAATTGATGCATTACACACAATGGTACAAAGAGCAGGGGTAATTGTGTAATAAATTTATATATATATATATATATATATATATATATATATATATATATATATTGTGAGATCGCCCGTAGCAACGGGGGGTGTTTCAAAAAGGAAACAGGGCCAGCAGGTTATCAGTGCATCAAGGGTTTTATTCACTAATACTAAACAGGCAAAATAAACAAACCGCAAAATAAAGCCTGGCCACTTGGCCACTAACTAACTGTTAGATCCCTTTACTAACAATTCAGCCCAACCTAGTGCTGTGCAGGACTCTAAGGCCCTAACCATACAGCTTTTCCAACAGTCTGCGTCTTTACTCACAGTTCACCTTGAACCTCCTCCCAACGCACAAGCAAAGAACAGAGCCACGGGAATAAGCAGGCTGGGAGTTTATAGCCCCAGCCTAATTTCCAGGATGGGTTTCTGATGAGACAGTTACACTTGACCATCCCCAGGCCTCTTTAGCTCCCCCATCTGGCCAAGAAGCTGATTGTCGTTCAGCCTGGTACTTCAGCACCCCCTTCAACTAAAAAAGGAAAACTGTCCGATTACGCAGAAAAATACCCTGCATATAACCTGTATCTGGGGCAATTGTACCTATCATCCTGGATGAAACCCTGGGTCTTCGTTAGCCAGCTGTTGGAATATATATATATATATATCATGTCCAAAATCATTCCCCCCCTCTAAAAATACACCAATTCTTTTTCCCAAAACATTGTTTCAATTACAAATACTTTGGTATTGTCACGTTTATTTCTTTTGTTGGCACTGACACAAAAAAGCAAAGAGAAAAAACACCTAAGACATTCTGAACAAAACGTCAAAAATGGCCTGGACAAAATGATTGGCACCTTATCAGAATTGTAATAAATAATTGTATTTTCAAGCATGTAATGCTCCTTTAACCACCTGGGCGTTACACTGAGGTCTAGATTTCTGTTCCAAAAGCGTTACAGGTTTTAATGATTTTTTTTTTTTTTAAATTGTAGACCTGTAACCTACAGAAATATGTCCGAACAGGGTTCTAGTAGATATCATGAATATAAAAAATGTTTGAAACACACAATCATGTAAAAAAAAAAAAACTTTTATTAAAATTTAAATACACAAAAATCAGCTTAAACAAGAATACATAAATAAATGAAAAATACTGAAAATGCGATAATTCGGTATACTGTATAATAATATATTTTTCTAAAACACCTCCCTAGTGTCCAACCGTCCAATACAAAATATTTGAATTTCCCGCTACGACCCCCATCAACGGGCGCATGCACGGACATCATCAGGAATCGCCGAGGGACGCGTACGCGAACGCCGGGTATTCTAATTCTTTCCAAACTTCCATGTAAAAAGTGCGAGGGAAAAAAAAGAAGAGGAAAAAATTGTCTGAGGATTTGAGAACCAAAATTATAGAAAAACAGGGACAATCCCAAGGCTACAAGTCCATATTCAGAAATGTAATTATTCCTGTGTCTACTGTGTGCAACATTGTAAAGAAGTTTACAGGCCATCGCACTGTAGCTAATCTCTCTGGACATGGACAAAAGAGAAAGATTGATGATATGTTACAATGGAGAATTGTCTCTTTTGGGAGAATGTCCTCAGGACAGATGAGAAAAATGTCAATGCACGTCATTCAATTGTTTACAGAAAACAAAAAGAAGCCTTCAAAGAAAAGAACACAGTCCCTACAGTCACACATGGAGGAGGTTCACTGATGTTTTTGGCTTGCTTTGCTTCTTCAGGCACTGGTAGTCTTCACTGTTTGTATAGTATTATAAAATCTGAAGGCTACCAAAGAATTTTGGGGCACAATGTAGGGCCTAGTGTAAAAAACTGGGGCCTCAGCTTGAGGTCATGGGTCTTACAACAAGACAATCGCCCAAAAGCAATACTTCAAAAACCACCAAAAAATGGTTTAAGACAAAGTGCTGGAGAGTTCTGAAGTGGCCATCAATGAGTCCAGACCTAAATCCCATAGTATCTGTGGATTACCTGTGGAGAGATCAAAAAACAGCAGTTGGGAGAAGGAATCCTTTAAATCTGAGAGATCTGGAGCAGTTGGCAAAACGAAGAGTGGTCTAAAATTCCAGTAGAGAGATGTAAAAGATTCATTGAATGTTACAGAAAGCAAATAACATCAGTTATTTCCTGCAAAGGGTGTGCTACCAAGCATTAATTTGACAGTGATAATAATATTGTCTAGGCCATATTTGATTTTTAATATTTTTATTATTTTCGTAAATGTATAAAGGAGTTGAATAAACAATCATACACACATATAGGGAAAATTAGAAATGGTGAACACCTCCTAGTGCATGCAAGCATTTCATATTTTTGTACTTTATAATGAGAAAATTGAGCAAGGGCTGCAGCCTCAATGTATTTCAGTCAATAGCCCCCCTGCCTTGGCTTGCCTGCCTGGGAGACCACAATATTAGGGGCCTTTTCATACCCACAGTGTGAAGCTGCACAATGGGCAAAAAACTGCTGTACACCAGTAAGCAGCAAACCACACCACAGCTAACGAATGCAGTGCAAATCCTCAAAGAACAACCATGTAGTCAAAAATGACTTCTGTTTTGGGAACCGACTTTCAATCTGCAGCAGCCACATTCAAAAAATGCTTCCCAACCACAAGGGAGACAATAGGACTGCAGTTGAGCCTGGAGCAGAACACAAACACATCTACTTACAGAAGGCACTCATGTAAGAGATCTAAGACTACAACAAACATAAACTGGTAATTTTCCAAAAAATCATAAATAATTTACCTAGGAACAACAGGCAATCAATACAGAGTTAACATTTTTGCAATTTGCACTACTGCTCTTGAGATACACTTTTGTGCATCTTCAAGATCACTCAGCTATTCTGTCGAATGCTAAATCTGTTTTCAGCATCACCTATATTGTTTCCTATATAAGCCCTATATTCCATAGTTCCAGAAAATTGTGTCAAATAACTGGTGAATAATGAGGAGAATGGAGGAATTGCTGCATTTTGCATCAAGTATTAACAATAGGTTTGCTTTACTTAAGAAAAAATGCTGTTCACAAACCAGATTTAATTATCCCCTTGTAAAGTGATATTTGACATAGCTTGGTAAATATAATAAAGCTTTGCTGATTTCAAGCATTGAACCCAATTTAATAAAGCTTTCCAAGACTGGAGGAGATAGATTATCATGGGAAAACCTGGGCGATCCAACAAAGCAGGAATGGATAGAGCCCAGGACTAAAAACACTTGCTAACTAATAGCAAATGAGTTTTGGAAAATCTATTTCAGGTATGCTAGATCACCCAGGTTCTCCCATGATAGTCTGTCTTGTTCAGGAGTGCTTTATTAAATCAGTCGCATCCAGCCACATGAATTGGGAATCCTTTGCCAAATGATCACCATGTTTGCCAAACTAATTGACCAATCACCCTATTGAGTGTAAATTACACTTTACTAAATTACAAATTTGTTGGCAGATAAAATAGAAAAGCCCCTAAAAGTAAATCACACTTCTGTATTTAGGTGTTTGCCCAAAGTATTATTTTGGATCTTCTAACTCCTTTTCCTACAACTTACCAATACTGGGGAAAAGCGACAATTTCACAACAATAAACATAAGCTTGTAGAAGTTGCTGAAAATTCTCAAAAAGTGACATTGCTGGCTGTCATCACTAACATGATTTGTAGGTATGTTTAGATTGGTTGCTAAACAAATGTTGTGTACTGTAGCAATGCACATCCTTGTGTTGTCATTACAGTGTAATAACTTTCTGTTCCTTCCTACATAAATATTTAGGGCCTGGAGAGGATACACTTTCATCAGTAAAACTGGGTGATCCAGCAAACCTGGAATGGATCTGGTCCAGGATTCAAAACATTTGCTAGCAAATAGAAAATGACTTTGAAGAAATCCATTTCAGGTTTGCTGAATCACCCATATTGACTGCTAAAAGTGTATCATTTCCAGCCTTGGAGAGCTTTAATAAATCAGGCTCAATGTATATACCAGTATTAACCACCTTAAAGTAATTAAAAACTACAAAATAGAAGGAACGATGCCCATAAAAATGAATTCGTTTTGATAATGTAATATCAATTTTTCTTTAATCTGATTGTGTTATTAATGGTAGCACAGTGGTTGTAAAAGTGGTTATCTTATATAGCCAGTTCACTGAGCCCTTGAGGTAAATTAGGAAACGCTATTGCTAGTAATTACTAGTAGTGTTGGTGTTCAAATTCGCATTGTCCCTTTTTTTCGACCCAAATATGGATGTTCGAATTCCAATAGACCCGACCTGAAAATCATGGGAAAAATTTGTGTTTAAAAAAATGTTTTAAAATAAAATAAAAAATAATGATAAAGTAATTTATTGAATGTGTGTGATTTGTGTAACTAACTTTAATTTTTTTACAGGTTATTCCACAATGACAGGGTGATTCCCACGGCTGCACAGCCATGGGAATCCTCCTGTCAGTGTGGGATCCCCGGGCACTAGAGGTTTAAATAGGGACAAGTTTCAATAGGGGATCTTTCAATGAATGAGGCCGTGGCCACCATTCATTGGGAACAGTGTGCAATCCGCGGCATTAGCGGTTAATTAACCTCTAGTGCTGGGTATCTTTCAATGAATGCGGCCGCAGCCTGCATTCATTGGAAATAGTGTGCGATCCGCGGCACTAGAGGTTAATTAACCTCTAGTGCTGGGTATCTTTCAATAAATGCGGACGCGGCCAGACATCATTGAGAACAGTGTGCAATCTGCGGCACTGGAGGTTAACTAACATTAATCATGAATGCAGCTGTGGGAATCCTCCTGTGCGCGATTCCCAGGCACTAGAGGCAAGCCCTCATTTAACCTCAGCTCTGCTCCCCTGATTGCTCTTGCAGGTTCCAAAAAATTCGATCTTGGCGGTCAAATTTACGCAGGCCATTCTTACTTACATTTTCAAGTGAGAACAGCCTGATTCGTCACGAAATCGATTTTTAAAATTTCGATAGAAGAGACCTCTGTACCGATTGACTTCTCTTCGGGATTGAAGGTAAGTGTATTTTAGTTTTGGGGGAGGTTTGAGTTTACTTCCTCTTTAAGTTGTGTAGACCAATCTGCTAGGTGATCCAGCAAACCTGGAATGGGTTTCTGCAAAATCTTTGCTATTTGCTAGCAAATGTTTTCAATCCTGGACCAGATCCATTACTGGTTTGCTGGATCACCCAGCTTCACTGTGGAAAGTGCATCTTCTCCTGCCTTGGAGAGCTATAATAAATCAGGCCCATAGAGTAGGCAATGTATCTATTTTTGTTTGCTATGGATGATGCATATGTTTAACAACCATAAGCATTTGAGATAAACTGACAAATATACACTGCTACTGTACTTTTTTTAAAAAAAAGAAAAACAAATCTGCCAATTTAACACTTGTTCTCTATTTTGTCATTAACTAATTACCTGTCAATCTTCTAAATGAATGAATCATACTTAGCTAGAACATTGAGCCTGATTTATTAAAGCTCCTCAAGGCTGGAGAGGATTCACTTTTATCTGTGTAGCTGGGTGACTCAGCAAACATGGAATGGATTTCCTCAAAGCCATTTGCTTTTAGCTTTGTTAAATGTTTTCAGTCCTGGACCAGATCCATTTCAGGTTTGCTGGATCTCCCAGCTTCACTGATTAAAGTGTATCTTCTCCAGCCTTGGAGAGCTTTAATTAATCAGGTCCATTATGTCAAGGTTCCATTGCCATTGATTTTTTTCAGATTTTTAAATGGCAAATTCTACCAAAAAAGATTACCAAGTCAGAAGTACATTGCATAATAATAAAATGTGGACCATACTAAGGTGGAATAGCAAATCAGACTTCAAATGATAAATGCAAAAACCTGACAACTTTCCAGGCTTCAAAAAGTAGTTTGCACTAAAATAAAGCAACAAGTGAGGAGTCATATTCACACATACAAAAAAAAATCAATAGCTACGTTCACATAGAAGTTTAAGATAGCATATTTAAGTTGAGTGTCCAAATACAATAGTATATAGACCTATGAATTGGAGCAGATCAGTGAGAGTTTGTGAAATATTTACTGTAAGAGAAGATAAAAGCTGAGCACATGGGCCGTGCAATTAAAAAGAAATTATAAACACATAAAAGCCATAACAGTTTGAGCATGATGAAAATTGATGCCTTTGGTGAGTTTTTTTAAAAAGCAGTTTTTGAAGTCCAGAAAAAACGATAGCCTAGCATAGGAATTTATTTCCAGTTAAATGCCAGTAACCAACTCAGTGAAAATGGTGAAATATAAACTTAAATATAAAGTTTTATGTATGTTACATTTGTGAAGAATTAACATGAAAGAATAGTCTGCTTGCAATGATCAACTGAATCACTATACTCTCATATGTGTCTTGGGCTATTGTAAGGAAATAACACCACAAGACTTTACTTTCCAATTAAACTTTCACCAACATTGCAAATAAAAAAGCAGACCCTATTGTTCCCAATGGATTTAGCATAATATTAGCTAAATCAATAATTTACCAGTCCAACTGCTAGGGAATGGTGGTCAGAGTAGGCAAAGTTACAAACTACATGGGAATATCTGACTACTAAACCTACAAAGGCTGAAGATGACAATGATGCCCACCTTAATCTGTTATAAATAGAAGCTGATAGATGGTAGTATCTATGGTTTCACTATTTCTATGGGTTAAGCCAGAAATATGGTGTTTTCTACGGGCAGAGAGAGCCCATGCTAAAGCTCACATTTCAAATTACCCGGAGCCAGCAGTAATATGTTGCCAGCATTAAATTAATTAGGAAGCACACAATATAAATTGTAGGCTGTCTGATACTATCTTTACATACACCTTTCTTTTTACCAAGGAATTGAACCTTGTCCAGACATCCAGACAACATTAATTTTGTATTTACAAAACTGACAGCACACTGATTTATTAAAGCTCTCCAAGACTAGAAAAGATAGACTATCGTGGGAGAACCTGCAAACCTTGAATGGATTTCCTAAAAATAATTTATATTTAAATGTTTTCGATTCTGAACCAGATCCAGGTTTGTTGGATCACCCAGGTTCTATCATGATAGTCTATCCTCTTCAGTCTTGGAGAGCTTTAATAAATCAGCCCATTGTCCCTCTAAGCAGATTTATTCTAATATGCTTTCTTGTCTTTAAGATAAAATCTACCTCCTTTTTATTATGAGAGAATAGCTGTTTTTTTTTTGTTACGTTATGTATGTTAGTTATTATTTGTTAACTTTTAGATGGTAAATAAAAAGATACTTTGGTCATTTGAAATCTTTGTTATGCGGTTTGTGTTTTTTTCTTACTATGATATACAGTATGTTTGCCATATACAAATATTCTATTTATACATATTGTTTTC
This sequence comes from Pyxicephalus adspersus, assembly GCF_032062135.1. Classification (NCBI taxonomy): domain Eukaryota; kingdom Metazoa; phylum Chordata; class Amphibia; order Anura; family Pyxicephalidae; genus Pyxicephalus; species Pyxicephalus adspersus. The sequence continues at coordinate 124,005,089 of NC_092858.1, forward strand.
TACCATGGGATGCTAGTGGAAGTAACTGTAGATTTTCTGATTATTATCTTGTAGTCAAATTATTTTACAATAATTAACCTCCTATTAACATTTTTGATTAGATATTGAACTGGCTATGACCCTTTGAACACACAGTTTTTCTGGCTGTATATAAAAGGAAAGAAGATATTTTTACACACCACAGATGGAGGTCAAAGTAAAAAAAAAAACACTGTCTTCATTCATGGCTTGTAAAATCTCTGCATAAAGAAAGCAACTGAGAATAACATAATTCTTGCTGATCATTAAATTACAGGACATTAACCCAGCAACATATAAATAAATTACATGTCAGTGGGGATCAGGAGTACACAATAATTAACAGGTATAAAGATACCATTATTGTACATCTTTATTTTTATACAAGATTTACTGAACACATAGTATATACGGGGATCTAAGTTTAGTTCAAGATTGCATAAGATGCCTTTGTGGGATGTAGATAGTTATATGTGAAACATTAGTGAGATTTATGCATATAATTCAACTACAAACAGAAATAAAGTGAAACTTAAGTCCCACTTTGAAAAATGTATAATGAGGCAGGTGGTTATTGCAGGAACTTCTCCAAATTCCATTTATTTCCCAATAAAAGGGGCTGTCAGATTCTACCATAGGCCACAGAAACAACTTTTCATATTCTTTCCAGGGTAGTAGATATGAAGAAGTGCTGTCCTTTGAAATGGAACCCTCTAAAAGGGATGTTTTTTGGTCTAATATAAAAAAGGGGAAAATGCAAGCCCGCTACCCCTCTTTCTATTTTTTCAGACCACCCAGGCTGCATGCTTGTATAAGGATCTAGTTTAAATATCAAGCTGTATATTCTGTTTTTTTTGGGAATTTATTATTACTTTAATGTTAAGGTCTATCCATAAAGTGTTCAGCAAATTTCAGCTATCGAAAACTTTTTAGCCAGATGGGAAAATGTATTTTATCACAGAGTCACAGTCATCTCATGTGTGTATATATGTATGTATATATATATATATATATATATATATATATATATATAAATACTAGATTAAAACGAGGAACCACGTAGGGTGATTTCAGTGACTTGCAACATGACATGGGTGTTGGTGCCATACTGGCTGATTTTGATGCCAGAAATCAAGGGAAAATGGCTAGGATAACAGTAGCTGAAATAACCACAATTTACAATTGAGATACACAGAAGAGCATCTCTGAATGCACAAAATATCAACCCTTGAACTAGATATATTACAGCAGCAAGAGACAATATTATGTGCCACTTGTATCAGTTGAAAAGAGTCAGCTGTGACAACAGTTCTTACAAACGTACCAAAATTAGACAACAGAAGACTAGGAAAAATTACTGGTCTGAGGAGTCTTGATTTTAGCTGTGACATTCTGATGGTATGGTTTAGAATTTAGTATCAATAACATGGTAAACTTAGTTTTGCTGCTGACCATATCTATCTTTTGGTATCCACAGTGTATATACAGATAGTCTCCAACTTAGGGACATCCAACATACGGAGGACTCCTAGATATGAACGGGCTTCCTTCTCCATTGTGTGCAGGACAGAGGCTTGATGGGGGGAGGGGACGGAGGGGGCGGTTTGCATAACTTGCACAAGAAACTTTTTTCTAAACACAGCTAAGACATGGCTCTTCTGCAACCTCTTGTAACTCTTTAATGACCAACAAAGACTTTGCAGTCCACTGGCATCAAAATCCTTTGACTGAAAATATTTTTTTCCTTGTTGATTGGTACTATCCTGTTGGATGTATACATTTTCATTTACAAACTGACTGAAGGAAAGATACTATTGTATATCTTGGCTCCACAATACAGAAATCCTTTAAATTGTATGCTTAGGGAGAGCCTTAAAGTAGCATGTGTTTTTTAAGTATTTTTAATTAAAAAAGTTTAAAACATTCCACGGTAAATAGCTATTAAAAATATAGCTAAATAGCTAAAATTTGCTGAACACTTTATGGATAGACCTTAACATTAAAGTAATAGTATATTCCTCAATAAAACAGCACGTATCACTTTACCTACTAAAACTTCATGGATTGGTCATAAAGAATGCAGATCTGAAGTCAGTGGGCCCGATTGATGAAAGCTCTCCAAAGGCTGGAGAGAATACATTTTCATCAGTGAACCAGGGTGATACAGCCAACCTGGAATGGATTTCTTAAAGGTCATTTGCTATTTGTTAAGAAATGTTTTCAATCCTGCATCATCCATTCCAGGTTTGCTGGATCACCCAAGTTCACTGATGAAAGTGTATCCTCTCCAGCCCTGGAGAGCTTTCATAAATCAAGCCCACAGATCTTATATTAACCTCCCTGGCGGTATGATTATTTGAGTATTTTTACATGTGAAATCGGTACATTTGACATGTAAAAACCCAGCTGGCATCTACATCCCCTAGCCTTGCATCTCCAACGCTCACACACCAGAATGCAAGGCTAGGGGAGGCAGATGCCGGACATCGCCAACAGGACACTGATGTCAAGTGGACCTAGATGCCCGGCCAGCATTGCTGGAGGATGCTGCGGGTTCATGAGCACCAGGTAAGTCCTCAATTCCAACCCGAGAGTGACTCGGGGTTACTGTTATCTGTAAAGAAGTTTCACCCCGATCCTCAGAAATACCACCAAGGGGGTTAACAATAAATAAAGATCAACACACGCAAAATCTGTTCTTAAAAATCTGTGATGGTCATGTGAAAAGTGGCTTCATTTTCACCTCATGTTTAGAGATGGAATGAGTAGTTTGCATCATTCTTCTGTGAATGTAGGCTGGCATTATGATACACCCCTAGGAGTTGTGTCACCTGGTTTGCCATAAAGTTAGTTTGAATAATGCCCAGAAGTTGAGAACTTGCAGATGGCAGCAGATTAGGATGTAGAGCATGGCAATTGAGTATTGACAGGTGAATATTACTAAAAAAAAGTTTTTTTAGTAATAACTTATATAACTTTTATTTAGTAATAACTTAGCTACAGGAGAGGCAAGTAAACAAATAATAAAAGGAATTGAGATATAAAGGGCAATGATAGCATATTATGAGGATTTTATTGAAATGTTTGACCTACATTCTGTATAAAAATGTTTTAAATAATTCTAAATACAATATGTTGAGAATAATTCATAGAATATTATTTCAGACAGACATTACATTTAGAAAAAAGGCAAACAGTAAAGCACAACCATTTTATAAAACGACTAATTTGGTATTAGATCCTGATTATATACAATGAAATGTCTACCTCAATTATTTACATCAAGCAAATTACTTTCTTGTAAATCTAGAAAAACATTAAAATGACTGCAGTTTTCTTTTAAAAAAATGAATGGTATTTCACATGGATTATTGTGCTGTTATAGTGAAATATTATTGTGGAGCTGTACCTAGGTTCTGTGACTTTAATAATACAAGAGCAATAAAGTACTATTCCAATAAAGCTGATTTCAGATTACCAAGGTTTCTTGTTTTTCCAATTAAACATAATGGTATATTTTATTGCTAAGGTTTATGGCATTTTGATTGTTACTCTTTGCTGTACTGGATAATATCATTTGTGTCTAATATATGTGTTTCAGGTGTGGGGTAGTTTGCATTTTTAGAAGAGAAAAGTACATATTGGTTTGTGAGCAGTACAAATAAAGAAAACATTTTATTGCACATTTATTAAAGTTCAACTTCTTCACAACACATACCTTTATTTATTAATTAATGTTTAGCCCAGTGTTTTTCAACCAGGGCTCCACCAGAGTTTGCTAAGGGTTCCCTGAGCAATCAACAATTTGCGTCCCTCAGGTCAGTTTAACAGATACCAATGAACTCTTTAGGGGTGACATTCTTACCATTGGCTAGTTGTGGATATAGTAATTACAGTAAGGGTTCCCTGAAGACCTGAAAGGTATTTCTGTGTTTAAATGTGGCACCTTCATTTTTCATCCAACACACAGGTGCATTCACTGTTCATTTAGATTAATTCATTGTTAAATTGTTGGCTGCCCCTAAAGCCCCACATGTCAAAGCATTTTTAATGGAACAGGGAAGAGTTAAATACCCAATGCCCATCCTGTGGGTTAGGGGTTGTAGAAAGTCATTTGGCATTTATTATGCAGCCTTTGGGGCCCTTGCAGACAGTAGTTTTGGACTACATTAAAGATAGTGCTTAAATAAAGCCAATGAAGGAAAAATATTTCTAGACTGGCTTCTAGTAGAATACTTTTTTACCATTATGGCCTACAAATATATAAAAATATATTTGGTATATAAAACAAAATGTTGTCTAAATAAAAGTAACAGTGAAAGAAAATAGATTTTGGCACTTTGATTTTAGCAACTTCATTCTCACAGCTGTAAAAATAGAACAGAGCAAATTTTACATTTTTACTATGAGCCTGTTTATTCTGCAATAAAGTTAATATTACTTACAAGAATAACAATAATGAATTGTTCTATACAGTATCTTTACATATTTATTGATTCATTTTTAGAAGGCAAGGAGTCTTTTGGTGATACAGTCTTGCAAACATTTATTGTTTTGCAATTTATTTTGTCCAAAGACAGTGGCTAGTGGCTAGCACTATCTCTGTCTCTTACTGGGGTTCCAGATTTTTTTAAAAATATTTGCATAGGTTTTCTAAGACCATACCATTTGAATATCAACTCTTAACTATCATAAGCTTCATTGAGGGACAGTTAGTGACATCACTACGTAATATGTATAGCACTGCAAAATATGTTGACAAGTTAAAAACATAATAATACGTAAGACAGAACTTATATTAACAGTACAAATAGATATATTTCTTCTGTGTGTTCTACTCTAATAAACACTTATGAATAAATGCCACATCCCATTAATTAATTATGTTAAAGTTGTAATTAATTATGTTAAAAATGTTTAAAAAATACTAGGGACTTAGAAGCACACAAATAACTTACCGAGAACAAAGAAACTTTTTTTAAAAAAGCAAAACAATCAACCTCTTTAATTCGATCCATATACAAACCATACTCCGTATAAAGGAACTCAACCTAACCATGAATTCTATCATTCTGAAGCCAATCAGTGTTTTCTGGCTATCTTGACCACTAAAACCACTGTATATGATACTTTAAACTGTGACATCTGGTGGTAGTGTTGTTTGTGGTTCTTACCCACAAAGGAAGCACATGCATGCCTTCATGATTAGTTAGCTAAAAGGGCTTCTGGAACTTGCAGTCTAATAAATTACATGACTATCACTATGTAGTCATAATAGTCAATTAGGCAAGAACTGTTGCCCTGTTTGTAATTGCCCTGTCTGTATTTTTTTTTAATTTTAGAACACCCAAACTATCTGGAACATAACTCCAGTCAGATAAAAAAAAAATCACACTTTGACAGCTCCCCCACTCTTGTTTACTGAGGGCCTTATGCTTTTTCAGTAACAGGGGATACAACAAAGAGGAAAAAAAACCTTAATCCCTGGCAGTCAGAACTCACTGCTTCTGATCCAGCCCCGAAATGTTGTTGGGTCTCTGGGCATCATAACATAACGTGCAAGACTGTTGAATACTGCATTCGGGAGGATAGAAATCCAACAAAGAGGAAGACCTGAAGGTCTAAGGAACAAGGTAACTAGCACTGTCTTTTTCGTGAACCCAAGACAAAGAAGCATAATATATGCAAACGGCTACAATAAACTGTCCTGCTCTAGGTTGAGACTTGAACCAGGTGAAACAATTTGCTTATCTTTACCAGCTATTATGAAATTGCACTACCCACTTTAAAACATACAATTTATTTATAGCTAGTGAGAGTTAAAAGACGCAGAGCTTACAAATAGTTTTATTTTCATGGACTTTGATAGAAGCAGTGGAAATTGGATTATCCTGACTATAAAAAAGGTCTAGGTCTTGAGGTTATAATAACAGAAAATAAAGGGCAGCCAAGAATGGTCCAGCAGCTCTAAATTGCCATAATATCCTGTTTCTACTAACATTTTTGATGCAGGCAACTTTTTAATTATTATACTTGCACAAGTAAATGTCAATTGAGAGAATATAAAGTTCAGTTCTCTCAGACTTTTTGCTGTGTTATGAATATTAGAGATTGGAGAATTGTTAATGAAATTCACAGACTCATCAAACTGCGTAAGAACATGATGTTGTGCATCACCAGTTCAATAGTTCCCCTGTTGGCAACTAAGGCTTGGTCTAAAAATGCTGCCTGTGGCACTGCTTGTATGTGTGTCGATTACTCACAAACACAATCAACATTCATAATTTTACTATACACATACTTTTACCATTTAAAGGCAGAAAACATATACAAAGTGGAATATTCTACCAGCCCATTTTGGCAACCATATTTTCTGTCTTGTGAAAAAAAAATATAACTGGAGCCTAGCTGAGCCCAGGCTGACACCTGAAATTCCAATTCCATGAAATAGAAAAAAATTCTCAATGAGCCTGATTTAATAAAGCTCTCTAAGACTAGAGAAAAGAAAATTTCATGGGTGAACCTTGGTGATCCAGCAAACCTAAAATGGATTTCTTAAAAATCTTTGCTATTAGTTGGCAAATGTTTTCAATCCTGGACTTGTTCCATTCCAGGTTTTCTAGATCACCCAGATACTCCCGAGATAGTCCAGTCTCTCCAGTCTTGGAGAGCTTTCAAAAAATCAGGCCATCGTGTTGATCTAATATACAGAAATAAAAGAAAAAAAAAGGAGCATTACCTTTTCTTACAGGCTTACGCCTTATACCACAGCTAACAAAAAGACGGTGGTAACAAACTTTGCTGCCTTTTGGTAAAAGCTCATCTGTGAACCTCATAACACATTAAAATTCGGATTTCCTTTGAGAGTTCATATTAAACAACAGCTTTTGGGATGACATCCACCCATTCCAATTCCACAGGGCAGTCCGATAACTCCCGGGATGTTCTGCATCAGGTCCTGCGTCGTCCTGGAATTCGTCCAGGCACTCCAGGCGCTGTCATCTTCTCTTGTAGGATGAAAAAAAAATTGCCGATCCCACTGCACATGTGTGAGATCCGCAAGTTTTTCTTTTTGCACAAAAAGGCTCACTCTGATGCTCAGGCATTCACAGAAGGAGCGCCCAAGAGCCTCCCGGAATGTGCTCTTATTCATTGCCGACCGCCTAGACGATCGAGAATAAGGGGGCAGTGCTGCACCTAAAAAAAAAAAAAAATTCAGTTTAGGTTTGGTTTAAGCACATAGGGCAGAAGGAATATACTTTCCAAAGACTTGTGTTCTGCTGTATGAATCATTTTCATATTTATGGGGCATGATCTGACTTTGCATTTTGCACATCAGACTTTTTGTATGTGAGACAGAGAATGAAGGTTTGAATAGATCATTATCAAAAAAAGCATTACCCATGTATTACATTATGCTATGTTCACATCTATCACTACATTAATTGTTATTAGTATTATTATTATTATTATTATTATTATTATTATTAATAATAACAATAAACAGGATTTATATAGCACCAACATATTACACAGTGCTGTACATTAAATAGGGGTTGTTATTGTGCATGTTAATGTGTGCATGCCACCAGGGCCGGATTTCTCACAAGGCCGCTTAGGCTATTGCATTTTTATTGCTATAACAGTTGTAGTATTAGCATTATAATACAGCCTTTTCTTTGGCCCCCAAAGGAATCCTAAATATGAATTGCAGCTGGCCCGCCGCTGCATTGAAATAGAACTCCTACTACAATTCCCGGCATCACTCGCGTCTATAGACCAGCGGCCTCTCTGCCTATGCGTGGCCCCGCGTTGGACTGTTTTAAGGAAGCAGGCAATTGTAGTAACAGTTCTATTTCTGAAGAGAGAGTTCCAGCCACTCATAACATTAAGCCCTGCATTGGACTGTTTTCTTGATGCAGAGAATTATTTTAGTGGTGCTACTTCAGTTTCAAGTTTGGCCCTTGACTTTGTCTAAATTTTTTATTTTGGCCCTCTGTGTATTTGAGTTTGACACTCCTGGCATAGGGTGATTCTGTCCACAACCATTATGGCTCCCCATAATGACCTCCCACTATCATCATGGCCTCCCTCCTATTTTTGGCCTTAGAGCACAAGCTAGCTGGCCTAGGGAGGAAAAAGAACAAATCCAGCCCTGGGGGCATCTTAAATAGCAACTCAAAGTACCTATACATTGTATACGAATGCACCTGCTCTACATTGAACTTGAATAGAAGCAAAAGTGCATAGATGGTAATGCACTGTGCGTTGTGAGGTGCAGCATTACCTAAAAGATAACATGCTGAAAACCAGATCTTATTTTTTATTGTAAATGCTAGTCTATCTGAATATTTTCATCTAGCTATAGCTATGTAGCCATAAAAGTCAAGTAGGCAAAAACTGTTCCCCTGCTTGTGATTGCCCTGTCTGTATTTTTTTAAGTTTTGGAACACCCAATCTATCTGGAACTTAACTTCAGTCAGCCTAAAAAAATCAAACTTTGGCAGCTCCCCCACCCTTGTATAATGAAGGCCTTATGCTTGTTTATTCATGGGCGATACAACAAAGAGGAATAAAAAACCTCAATCCCTGGCAGTCAGAACTCTCTGCTCCTGATGCAAAAAATGTAGTTGGGTCCTTGGGCATCATAACATACGGTGCAAAACTGCTGAGTACTGGCTTGGCTACAGAACCCAAGACAAAGAAGCATAACATATGCAAACAGGGCTACCAAAATGCCGCTGGCTGTAGAGAAAATGTCCCGCTTTAGGTTGGGACTTGAACCTGGTGGAACAATTGTAAAAAGTTGGAAAAAATTGGAAAAAGTGACCCGTAAACTTATATTCACTAATTTATTAAAATAAAACTTTCTTTTAATTTTTCGAAAAAAAAAAACGGGAAAGGATAACAAAGGGAAAGGTGGCAATACAATGTTTAGGGACTTTACAAAAACCTTTACAAAAGTACATTTTTTTCAGTTTTTGTCAATCCTGATCTATGTGAATATAAACAAAAAATGCCATTACCTCCCATATTTGAGTTTCCTAAACTTTCCTTTGATTCTCCCTGCATGGGCAATGCCATGCTCCCTTAAAGGGCCACTTGTAAACAAATCTCACACTGAGCTTGGTGTCTCCAAATTCTGCTTTGCTGCTGCACAGGCACTGCTGGTATTGAACACACCCAGGTTTGGAAATATTTGTTTCTCTCACCATGTAGTGGTTCTTCCTGTTGACCCAAACAGCAAAGTTTTGGCAATTTAGACATGGATCACTGGAAAAGTGAGTATACATGTTTTTCTTTTCATTCAATACATTTTTATTAAGGGTAAACATAAAACTTTGGGACATCTTTGGGACATAAAACTTTGGGACATCTAATTACATTGAAAACAATTAAAATACAGTGGGTAAGTAATATAGGAACCATTAAAGAGTCTATTAACTGTCCATATCCTAAAGTGTTGAACAATATAACTGTAGAAGGGAGTTCAATGAACTGAAGGTAAAAACGTATTGTTTTAACCAAATAACCAAAGTGAGAGAAATAGAAACATAAACTACATTTAAAAAGGGGGGAGGACAAGTACAAAATGAGATGGTGCATAACCAAGTTGGAGGGAATAGAAGAAAAAGATGAGGAATGGACAAGGGGTAAAAATAGAAGAATGAATTAGGAACAAAAATTAGGAAATATAGATAATATGTGATCAAAACTTAAGAGGCATTTGATTAAATCAAGGTGGCAAGCAATTATCCACCTAAAGTGATTATTACAGAGAGAATCGCTCCAGTTTATATTCTTGCAAGGCTGTCAGTTTAAAAAAAAACATAGTCAGGAATTGACAAGGTCTTGGACTTTCACATCTTAGCAATAGTTTTTCTTGCTGCATGAAAATATGAAGGTGCAAATGAAAATGCAACAGAGTGCAAAAAGGTTGGTCTTTGGAATAGCAGTGCCTTCAGGAGATCAATTGAAAGGGAGTAGCCAAAAATATGTTTTATAATATTACATACCTAAGTGCATGTTCTTCTTTTAGTGTGGCCTTGTCATTTTAAGAACTATTTGCCAAATATCTGTATGGCATCCAGCCAAATCAATATTTATAAAAAAAAAAAAAAAACATCTCTATACAAAGAAATGTTTTGGCTGAAATGTCACTGCATTTGAATAGCCCTTTCTGGTTTTACGCTTATCTGAATATGCAGGTGAATCCTAAATGCTCCATTGATGCAGTAATCAGCTCTAATTTAAGCAAATAATAAATTAGATTTAGCTAAATTTAACCTTACAATATCATATCCAATCTTTTTTTAAATTGTTGAGTTAAGTTCCTAAGTCAAAATTCTACCGTGTTTGGTAAAATGTGTACAACATAATATTAGGTATACACATATTTATGAATATACTTAAAGAGGATTTTTATGCAATGGGAAATGTCAGGATGACTATTACAAGTGAAGTAAATAAATGACACATCACTTGTAGGTTTAGCACTTGTAAGAAATTATTTTCCATGGTCACAGACTAATCTGTTATATCACTCTCGAGCAGCTGGAAACTCACAGGTCATAAGATTCACAACAAGCAAATTGAGGTCTTTCCCAGCATGACCTGTGTGAGCTGCATGTTTTTATTGAAGCAGAATTGAAATGGCTAAACTGAACACTTCTCTTTTACTTCTGCCATATATCATGGTTCACTAAAGGAGGATTATGGAATCAGAAATGTTGGCATGGGTTACGTTCTATATTTGTCTTTTCCTAATTTTTTGTCATGCTTTTTTTTGTATGAAAATGAATGCTATATGCAGACTTACTATTCATTTTAAGTGAATATTACCCTAACACTGAACTCCAGCAAATAACTAGATACATATTGTAGATAAAATATATAAATGGGGCTTGTACCAAAAGGTTTTGTATTTCTTTCTATCCAGTACTGATTTTTACATAGCTTTGCTACACAGCACAGCCCTACCTTGCAGAGAGAAGGGAAGATCTGATCTTTATTTGTGGATCTCTTTTTTATTAGCATGTGTTCTTGCACTGCAGCAAATGTCCCTTCTGCAATCGAGTACCTGTCTGTTCAGAATTCTTTATTTTTGAACTTTATTTGCACTTGAATGATGTAACTGCTACACAAATGGCAAGAATGCTCTGGGAGCAGACAGGTAAAACAGAGATACACATAACTACTTTTTTAGGTTTAGGTTTTTTTAAAGTAAAATTTTAGCCTTATTTTGAACTCCCCATGGTGCTTGGTAGTGACAACAGAGGGATAATATACTACTGATTTTCTGACCTTAAATGGTGGCTTTGGACAGAATAGGAAACTTGGGCATTGAAATGAAGACTGGAGTTAAATTTTAATTTATCAGATCAAATGTCGACTATTTATTATGTATGATCATGTTGTATGCAATTCATTGTTCTTCTACAGGTAAATGAAGAATGGATGCCATGGGGGACCACACCAAGTACTGAAGTGCATGTGTGCTGGTATTACTATAGCAGGAAGATGTGTAGTCATTGTTATCATGCCATGGAGTTCCCAACATGCATATGTCCCGAGGACAATACTTTTGTTCCCACCAGTTATCTAGTAAGGTGCACCAGGCAGTACTAGTTTTTAACATCTTAATTAATCTAATTTAATTCTGATGTTCTGCTTATGATTTAACCAATCTTATTACATGGTATATAGTGTCTGGTCAAAAAATTGGGAGAGAATCTGGCATTGTGAGCTTACAATCCAAAAGGATAGGGAGGAAACAAGAGGCAGGGCAACAAGAACGCTTTTATCCAAACGTAAAGGAGACGGGCTTTCTTATAATTTTTTCAACTAGACTCATTTGCACATATGTCCAACTTCTCCTGGTACATTATATAGTAGATATTTTTGTAAAGTAGAACTTTACAGAGGCACATTCTTCAGCAGTCTCCAACTTTGGAGTATGATGGGGAAAATGAGGTTTCTGCTTGGCAAGAAGGTCCTTTCGAGCTACTTTGAGGATAAATACTTGTTGAAATCCCTGGAAAGTCAAATTTCATGGTGAAATTGCACTTCATTTGATTTGACTTGAATTGTCTAAATTTGACTTTGATTTCAACTTTTTTTGTTCATCCCTTATAGGCAACATTATATGCACAAAAGAAATGTCTGTTGGATCACTTCTTCTATGCTTTTTATATGATGCAGGTGGGACATGTGATGCAGGTTTCCAATAGAATACCCACCAGGCTGCCAGCAACAAAGTTCACTATCCAAGTCTCCTGTTGTACAATTCATACCTTTGGAAGGTGTGCTTCGTGTAAAATGCAGGTAAATTGCAGAAAACATCTTTGAAGGCACCACAGCAAAATAAAAAAAAGATTATTTACTTGGATCCAGTAATAGGTGCCCAATATTTAATTGTACAACCTGTGTGGGTAAGTAATGGAGTCAGTACTACTAGAGATGTCACATGCCTGTAATGGGCTCTAAAACCAGACAACAAAATGATGGTCAGTATACCAAGTGGGTGAGTGATCAATAGGTAGGGATGGCTGACATTACCTTTTATTTTTTTTGCCAAGGACTCATTGTAGAAAGTATAAGGAATACACACTGACTTGCACTGGATACAGTTACTGGACCACTATACTGGATATTTATGTTTACCTAAGGGTAAAGGATTTATTTTGGAATTATTGACAAAATGTAAGTTGCAAACTTTAATACATAACTACTTTAAACTTTGCCATATTTTTATACTTTTTACAAAATGTACTGTTCAGCATAAATTTACTCACTGGTCATCTATTAACTTACTTCTAGATAAGCCACTGCCATATTAGATAGATAAGAACTGCCATATTAGCTCATATAAAAGTGCATGAACAGGAAAGCATGAGTGAGTGAGTTTTATTTTACCAGGAGGGGGGAGTAAATACTATTCACTCGAGCTGAACTCTAATCTAATTTGAGTTTAGCTTTAGAATATTAGGTCTATACTGTCAATTCTTATCATTCGAATATAAGAGATAGAAAATCCTGTTACATTCTAGGGTAGCTGGAAGAAAAACTATAATGGTTAATAATGGGCCATCAAATTAACAGACTTTGACACATCTGTGATCATAATGCTGCTTCAATCCAGTGCAGATGTAGAATATGGCATCTGATGCTGGATAAAGTTCCCCCAAGTTCCCAGAACCCTTTGCATAGCTTTCAGCTAATTTAGGCCATGCTAGAAAGCATAGGAAAGGTGTTAAATAACACGTAGCCAAAAGGGCAACATGTTGATGGGACTCAATGTTACAAAATAAAAAATGATAGCTGCCAGAGGGTTGAGAAGCAATTGTTTGAATTATTAGTCACTTTGATTTTCATGTTGTTCTTCAGATGTGTACGTTCTTATATAATGTGTGCAGTAGTTATTGGGAGGGGGTTAGTTTATTTTAACCAACCCTAAGGTATAATATTATCTTGATCCTTTTAAATTGAATCCATCATTAATTTGCCTATGTTTAGTTCACCAACAGTTCGCTCAAATTGACCCTAATGTTAATGTTTATTGGATAGCCAAATTTTAACTCTATAAAAGTCACTGGGAATTAATATACCTTTGATAGATATAGCGTACGGCTCATCCAGTTCAGTTGTGGATGATGATAGGCTGTCAGTAGCAGCCAGCTGGGTTCGCTCAGCCATACACTGCACTGTCCTTGACAGATATATTGTACGGTGCCTAGGGACGTATGCGGTACCTGTCAAATGACAGGTATAGTGCATGGTGTTTGTATTGTTTGCCTTGCAGTAATTTTTTTTTGGGATCTTAGAAATGGAACTTGAGATATCCATACTCACACAATAGAATACAAGAGACTCAGTCAGACAACATGGTGCAGAACAGTTCACTTGCATTAATAAAGCAGGGATCTGAAGAGGTTGGCTAGGATCTACTCTGCAGGTGGAATGCTATACAGGGCACTAACTTTGATCATAAATCAGGAGCATGGCCAGATATGGGTGACCACACTTTTGCAGTTCCTTCTTTCTGGATGGACAGATTTCAAGGAACCTAGTATAGCCAGAAGTAAGGGCAACTACACTGCTCCTGTTGCCTTTTTTTCCAATGCCTGGAAAAGGGTCTAATTTTTCTTTCTTTTTTTTTTTTTTGATAATAAACTTTAAGCCATGGTTTTTAAAATTACCTGTATTTACCTTAGAAACTTTAGAAACTTTCTCTTTATCTTTCTCTTTTTACTCAATAGTATATATAACAATAGTATAGTTTTTCACAAATTAGTGAATTAATTTAATTCTTGTATAAAATGTTTCTAAGATTGATGTGGTGAGCATTTGGATAAGTAAAATTCAGGTTTTCAGAGTAAATATGTTTGTGTTTATTTTTAGCAGAGAACATTGCTTGATAATAGGTATAGGTACAAATTAAGCTTTTACATTGATGAAATATTGAGAAGTGAATCCAGTGAGGCAGGCAACAATAAAGGCAAATGTTGGCTGAATCACTGAAAAAAATATGCATATCCTTTAAAGATTTATTGTAAAGTTAACCAATGTATATCAATGTTACTGTATTTGGTCTTGGCATTTAGGTTTTTAAGGATCCAGGGTACTGATAAAATAGACCTATAAATTTTAAGGGAACATTTTAGGGATAAAACTGTTCTAAACAGAACATCTCCATCAGCAAAATCAATAACCCAAGTGGTACATCTGACAAGCTGAAGAGGAGCTTCAGAAAAATTATCATCACATCTGCACTTTACTGCATAATGGGTTACTGAGAAAACACTTTTAACATTTAAGAGAGACTAGAAATAAATTTATACAATTTAATATGTACTTGGGTAAAGTTGATGCAGTCTAGGAGTTCCTGGTAAATATTTACTGTTGTAAAAAGTACATAATGTAATAAGCTTCCTGAAAGCCCTTGAAAAGCTTCCAATCAATTGACTAAACACTAAAAAAAACTAACACTGCTACATACCCATAAAAAACATTTTTTTTGTAAACAAAAGGTCTTATTTATTTTGGATATAACAAATAAAACCAATGTTCTACAGTTTTCAACATAAAACAGGTAATTGTAAACCTAAAATACCCTTATATAACATTTACCCAAAAAAAACATTTTCAGGAAAAACAACATTTAATTAAATATATTTATCAATTTCTAGAACTTTCACGCAATGAAGCACTAACACCAATGTTTTCCTTCATCAACAAATAAACTATTTTTCCAAGAAAGTTTTGGGCACACATATTTACTAGTCCACAGTTTCTGAAAAAGTAGAACATTTTCACTTATCATTTTGGTGAAACTACAATATGTTTAATTTGGATACTCAGTCATATCTATATGTGTATTAATACTTTTTTTGAATGTGCATGAAGTAAACACAGTCATGCATTATTTACTAAACTAGGCTCACTTTTCTAGTGTTTATTGCCTCTGAGATGTCTACATATTACGTCTACACATATTCTAAATGCATTTTGGAGGTGTTACATCACTTTTAATGCACTCTGAATGTAGTTGTTTGGGGGTAGGGGTCTTCAAGCATGGGCTAAATGCGTTAGAAGTTCTTGACATAAATGGAAGGTTTTTCAAGCTTTGCAAAGTGCAATGCCAGCCAAACATTTCAGTCAATATTAATATGTAAGGTGAAGCAATAAATAGGGATCTGTTTCTCAAAAAGGGAATTTGACATTCCATCAAGCATTCCCTGGTGGGAATCATTAACTGCCATTAGCCTGGAAGATTCCCATAATGGAATGTTTGCTGGATTGTCTGATTTCCAGTTTAATAAATAGAGCCCAAATTGACACAAAAGCTATGTGTGTATTGGATTGTTCCTTATTTATGTAAAAAACATACATTTCTATTGAAAAGTATTTGCCACAAGGTCTAAGAGTTCTCTCTATTCCTAGTTCACATCTATACTCTATAATAAATTTTGTAAAATAGGTATATAACCATTAAGCAAAAAGGGAACTTTCTATTTTAAACTGTAACTAGATATGATGTTCCAAAACTTTTACAATTAGAAACATGCAATTAAAGTGTACAATTCCAGAACATCAGAAGAATAAAACTAATAAAACTACTGGTAACACAAAGTTGATTTACATTGCGTGGGCCTTAGCTCTAGGTTCTAAACTTGAAATATATAAAGCTTTGTACAGCCTGGGTCGAGTGGTTTCAGGTTTTTTTGTTTATTTTTAGTGTATTGTTTTCAATACGTGACTATTTTAGATAAATCACTAAATACTAAATACTATTATGATAGCCTGTATCTGTGCAGTAAACCAGTGGTCTACTGCTGGTCCAGAAAGAATGATTTGCATGATTCCATGCTATCCTAAAATGAGAAATAAACCTCCTTTGATACTGTGCACCAAATCTAACTGAATGCTGCTATTTCCCACCATATTTTTGAGACATCTGGCATGCCCAGCAGATATTTGTTCACAAAGCTTCCATGCATAATAAAGGGTGGGACAGGAGTGTGTATACAAGTCTTAGTTGTACAGGTATTATATAAATGAACTCCCTCCAATACAGATAAATTACAGTTTATACCTATTTTCCTGAAGAAAAAAGTGGCCATATAGCTGCTGGTGTAGGCAATGGCACTGTTCACCCCAGGAATTTAGTCCTTAGTGTTAATGATTGAGGTTTAAAAATTTAGCATGATAGATTGTATTTGTTTATTTTGCCTTTTTGCACCATGATGAAAGTAAAGAGTAAAGATATAATGTGCAAAAACTTTCAGATTAAGTGAATCTAGACTCAAGAAAGTAAATGTAGTATGTTGCATATAATTGTCCTAAGATGTGGAGGCATTATTGTTGTATATTTTTTTATTTTTAAGGCTTTACTTTTACCTGGTGATCTTGCTTGCAACACACCTTCTATCCTTTGTGATAACTCCCTCTGTGCAGTATTTGTGGTGAAGGTGCGTTTTCATCCTCGAAAGGAAGTGTTTAGCACTAAAGGAATCCTCCCTGCTCATCTTCTCCATAACATAGTTGGAAGGTTTTCTATAGCCCACAAAGAGAACTGTGAAGAATGCTACCTGATAGGCTAACAAATCCCTTAAACACCATACTCTGGAAATGCTTTAAAGCAGTAATAGGCTTTATTTTTTATTAAATTAAAAAAAGAAAGTGGTCCCACTGAAATTTCAGCCAGACCCACATATAGGCATTGAGTCTTGGTAGCAGAAAAGGCAAAACAGTGACCATGCACCCCCCCTTTTCTACTATATGCCTTTAGCCTCAGGGATGGCGCCTTGCAAGGGGAAGGCAAAGCAAGGGAAGGAATTTTAAAAATATTAGTTTATTTGTATTGAATAGAAGTAAATGTATATTCAATCATACCCCATCTCTGCAACAGTTGCTTGCTGGCTTGCCTCAAGGTCACAACCACAATCTGCTCTGTTGACATCAACTGGGCCAAAAACCTGCAGCCACACAGGAAGCCCTTTGCAGATTCAAAGGGATCTTCATTGCAGAAATTCTACAGTGTTTCTAACTCTTCTTTACTCTTCTAAAACTGCTAAAAGAATTGTTTTGGTTAGAGCTGAGCTTTAAGTTAAAACTTCTGTAAACCTAAAAAAGATGTACAAATTACTTTTACAGAGAATAAATCGTCACAGTGTTGTGGGACAAGTGCTAAGTAGAGTAATCAGACTTCTCTATTAGAAATTGCATTTTCATTGCTCCATAGAGAATATCTAAAACATAATATTTTACATAAATGGCACCCAAGAGGCTGTAAACTCTTTAGAGCATGTAAAGTAACAGTGACATAACTGGTAGACTTGTCTGCCTATCCAATATCTCTGGGATGAAATTTGAAAATTATTGAGTGAATTACACTTTGAATTGTGATTCATACTTTGGGAAATTATCTGCCTTGATCCATGTATTCTCTCAAGGATACAAGATGCGGAAGATATGGAATGTTGATAGCAAGCCTGAGAGGTTCCGCTATTTGCCTGCTAAACTTCACTTTAAGAAAAAAAACTGGAAAATATTTAATTTCCCATCAGAAGTCCTATAGGAAAAATAAAATATCATGATTAACAAAATTGATATTACACAGTTTTAGAAGATACTGGTAACCTAGGATCATTTGATACAGTAGCAATTTATTTAATGTAATGAAAATTACCTGCAAACATTTCATAGGCAGGCAGCAAGCAAGAAAGGTCAGGTCACTAGCCAGGGGTCAATTACCAGGAATCCAGGAGACAAACACCAGTGACACAGGGGCCACTGCGGACACAGAGAGCACAGGAGACACTGGAAGCAACAGGAGGCACAGGTAATTCAGGAATATCCACAGACAGACGGGAACACTGGAACAGCACAGCAATGGGGGGTTAACACGGGAGCTGGATAGAGGAAACACTGAATTAACCAACCAGTGCACAGGAACTAGCTCAACAGAACTAGGGGCTCGGCACCAGTGGAGACACATTGCACGAACGCTGAGTGCTGTGTCTGAGCTAACTAAATTTTTTGTGGGAATGAAGGCACGCCCAGAGTCAGAACTTCCTGCATGCGCAGGAGAGAGATGCCTGTGCTTTAGAGAGGAAGAGGTAAGTGTGACACAGCAATTAACTTAATACTAGATTTCATTTGACACGCAGAATTACACCACTGGGAGTATGCATACCACTAACTCTTTGTGACTGGCAGTTACAATCAATTAATATGAGCAGGTTAAGAAGCGCACAAGTGCACAAGTGCACAACAGGTCAATATGAGAATAAAAATATATATCTTTGCAAATAAACCTTTTATAGTATTAGATCACACTAAGGTGATATTTTAGTTATACAGCGGGTGGATCTTGGTAGACATGTGCTATGGTCGACTTATACAGGTCAGATGATGAGCCAATAGAAGCCTCAGGGGTCATCTTAGATGAGATTCTGACATGTGTATAACGACCGCCCAATGTTGTTCAAACCTTCCTGGCGGATCCATGAATGACAGAAGATGAACGACTGCAATGGAAGTGAAAGGAGGAGAGTGCAGCTGGGTGCCGCTAGCTCGTTCTTCTCCCTTCTCTCTCCATAGAACAGAATGGCACTGTATGTACAGTGCTTATTCATCTTTCAGTCTTTTGTCATGAAAGATCGTTTCTAATGACATAAATCTTGTGTGTGTATACAGCCTAAGCCAGTCCCTGTTTTTTTATATGGCGAGTACCATTGCTCTTTCACAAGATGCTTGTTTAGCAGCATTGTTTTCCCAATTTCCTGCTGAGTGCTGTTGTTTTTCCTCACCTTCTTCCCTGGGCACTAATGTATTCCCTACTCCCTTTTGGGCACTATCCCTTCACCCCCACTGGGCACTCTTGTTCTTTAACACTCTTTGCTGGGTACTAATAATCTCCTCCCTTTGCTGAGCACAATCCATCTCCAACATTCCCCACTTGGCACTACTGTTGCCCCCACTTCAGGAACTATTGTTCCTGGGCACTCTATATTCCCACTTTTCTGTTATTGTTCTTTCTCCTCCACTCTCAGGGTACCAAGAAGGACTGTATAATGACATGCAAGTAGCACTTCAGGACCTTGTTAATGGTGCCATACCATGGGCTTAACTGTAAACACCCTGTAGTCATGGGTCTGGGGATAATTTGGAGTTTTGAAATTCACAAGATGCAGCAGCACTAAAGGTAATTTCATTAGAACATAGGGCACATCTTCCTCCATGACAGCCAAACAGGGTACCCGTAACAAAGGCAGCTCATTAGATAGAATTCTGAGAGCTAAGGATGGCTAGGTGGGTGGTAGAAGAGCCAGCTGCTGGAACCACAAATGTGAAAACTTAGGTAGGCAAGCAAGTTCAAGTGTGATCAGGTATTTAAATATTCTATATTTAATGTGTGTTGGTAATTATGTTAGTTTGAGAGTGTAAAAGTGTGTGTAGATGTGAGAGCTCAGATGAAATTATCACACAGGGGCAGCAGCTGTAGGGAGGTAGTGCGTATGATTTAAACTTGTGTTTTCCCCTTATTTACTGTATTTTTATTCTTATTTACTGCATTCAGGTAATCTACACCTATTTAGCTACATCTGCTTCTATCAAGAAATAACAGCTTACATTGCAGTGGCTGTAGTATGCCTTTTGTCACAAACCTATGTCTAAATGAACCTTTTTGCACATGCTCAGTTTGCTCTGCACTTCGCACATGCTCAGTTTGCTCTGCACTTCGCACATGCTCAGTGCGTATCCTAACTCTGCACATGCCTAGTGCGAGCTCCTACCAGAGACTAGGACGGCACTATATGAAGGCTCCATGATTTCCTTCCAGTGCGGATTGATCGTGACAACTTCCTGTTTCCTATTTCCTGATTTTTGGTTGCTGTTTCCTGATTCCTGGTTCCTGCTCCTGATTCTTGGTTCCTGCTCCTCACTACTCATGCATCCTCCATGCATCCTTCAAAGTTTGTCTGCAATCTATTGTTACCACTGTTATCAGCAAAGTCATTGGACACTTACTAGCACTGTTATTTGCCCAGTCATCGGACATTTGCCTCTACTGTTTATCCGCAAGGGGGTACATACCCCACAAAGTGGTGATCTCATTACATGGGGGGGAGCCGCAGGCATGGGCTTTCTGCCTGATGGAGTAAGGTGACCCCCTTCCCCACTCCTTGTATGGTTTTCTCAATGTTATGGGGGCCGTGTATGATGACCCTGGTTGTGCAGCCTCAGCAGAATTAACCCTGTGCATATTACACCAAGGCTCCGGTCCTGTTGAAGACTACATTGCAGAGTTTAGGGTGGCCTTCGCAGACACATCTTGGAATGAAGCAGCACTTCCAATTTCGTCAAGGTCTCTCAGAACAGATGAAGGATGATATAGCCCATGTCTCAATCCCTGAGTCTTTAAATTACCTTGTCATGTTGGTGACCCAGATAGATCATCGTTTGAGAGTGAGAGACTGTGAAAAAAGGGACATTGTCAAAACCTTCAGTCGAGTACGGCTTCCAGCCGTTCCTTCGGTCACCACTAATAACCCATCTAAAGAGGGAGAGCAACCTATGCAAATTGGCACTATTCATCCACCCCTCTCTGAGACAGCAGCGTAGAGATGAGAAACTTTGTTTATACTGCAATGCTGCGGGACACTTTCGCCTGAACTGCCCACGTCACCCAGTGGGTATTCTCACTTACAGACCCCTATATGCCATCCTTTTATAACTGTGGGAAAGACGTTTATATCCATCTCTCTTATCCTTCAGTGGCCTGCTGAGACCAACGCAATTATTGATTCCGGTGCAACTCACTGTTTCATGGACATACAATTCGCCCACGCTCAAAGAATCCCAGTTAAAGAAAGAAGCCTTCCCATTGCTATTTCATTGGCCGACGGTTCCACTCCCCGTACCGGGCCAATTACCACTTGTACCACTACAATGGAGGTACATACCCCTTCGAGGCATCATGAGCACTTATCCTTTGACTTGCTACTCTCACCAATATATTGCCAGGGTCTACTATCCCCGATGGCCATATTTTCCCACTCTCCGATCCAGAACTCCTTGCACTAAAAACCTATATTGAAGAAAGCCTCGCCAAGGGATTCATCCGACCTTCACGCTCCCCAGCCGAGGCGGGTATCTCCTTTGTCAAAAAAACGAACGGTTCCCTGCTATCATGTGTCGATTATCCTGCTCTGAACCAGATAACTATCAAGAACCGATACCCACTTCCTCTGATATCTGAACTATTCCAAAGGCTCTGTACAGCAAGAATATTTACTAAGTTGGATCTCCGCAGGGCATACAATTTGATCCGCATCAGACAAGGGGATGAATGGGAGACTACCTTCCACTCCCGCTATGGGCATTTCGTGTATCTAGTAATGCTCTTCGGGCTGTGTAAAGCCCCAGCGACCTTTCAAAGTTTTGTTAATGACATTTTCAAAGACAAACTGGACATATATGTTGTGGTCTATCTGGACGACATTCTGATCTTTTCAGATTCCCTCGAGGAGCATCGTGAACAAGTAAAAGAGGTCCTTACTCGACTCCGGCAGAATCATCTTTTTGCAAAGATTGAAAAATGTGAATTTGAGAGGGATCTAGTACACTTCCTACGCTTGGATATCTAGGCTCAAGGCATAGCCATGGACCAAAGTAAGGTTTGGGCTGTCCTCGATTGGCCCGTCCCATCATCTCGCAAGGAGGTCCAGAGATTCCTAGGCTTCTCAAGTTTCTATCGGAAATTCTCTCTTGATTTTTCTTGCATCGTCCAACCTTTGACCTATTTAACTCGGAAACAGAAGACTTTCCAATGGAAAGATAATGCCCAGCTGGCATTCCAGCATTTGAAGACACATTTTGCCACTGCTCCTGTGTTGGCACATCCAGACCCTAACTTGCCCCATGTGTTGAAAGTGGATGCGTCCGAGCAAGCTGTTGGTGCTGTTTTGTTTAAGAGACAAGGTGAGAGGCAAAAACTGCGTCCTCTAGCCTTTTTCTCTAAGAAATTATCGTCTTGCGAGTGCAATTACGATGTGGGAGTTAGAGA
Organism: Pyxicephalus adspersus; assembly: GCF_032062135.1. NCBI lineage: Eukaryota > Metazoa > Chordata > Amphibia > Anura > Pyxicephalidae > Pyxicephalus > Pyxicephalus adspersus. The sequence goes on from NC_092858.1 coordinate 124,027,680, forward strand.
GCTACTTGCAATTAAGTTAGCCCTGGAGCAGTGGAGATATCTCCTGGAGGGGGTTTTTCACCCAATTGTGATATGGACCGATCATGGGAATCTGGAGTACTTACGGGCTGCCAAGCATCTTTGGCCTCGTCAGGTCCGTTTGTCCCTCTTCTTCACACGGTTCAATTTTCACATATCATACCAACCAGGCTCAAAGAATGGGAAACCAGACGCCTTGTCTCAGATTCATTCCAGGGCTGAGTCGCCTAAACATGGAAAACCGATCCTTTCAGATAGCCACTTTCTCCTGTTAGAGACACAATTACTGAACCAAATCAAGGAAACATCCAAGACACTTTCGCCTGACACAGAAGAACTCAACTCAAGAAGCAGGTTTTCTGTTGCATCAAGGAAAAATTTTTGTTCCAGTTCCCCTATGGACTTCTGTCCTTCAAAGCATGCATGCCCATCCCATGGCTGGATACTTTTGTTCCCTCAAGACTATTGAACTAACATGCCGCATGTTCTGGTGGCCTACTTTAAACAAAGACTGTACCAATTGTCCAAGGATGTGATGTCTGTGCTAGAAGCAAAGGTCAAACAGCGCTTCCCATGGGGCTTCTGAGACCTCTACCAATTCCTGACCGACAGTGGGATAACATCTCTATGGACTTCATAGTAGAACTTCCCCCATCGGAGGGATGTACCACCATCTTAGTGGTGGTTGATCGTTTCAAGATCGTTTCATTCCCCTCAAGGGATTACCCTTGGCTCCTGACCTCGCCAGGATTTTCATCAAGGAGATTTTTCGTCTTCATGGCTTCCCACAGCAGATCGTGTCAAATCCAGGGTCACAATTTACGGCTAAATTCTGTGTTCAACTGTGCAAGAGTCTCCAGATCGATGTGGCATTCTCATCGGCCTATCATCCTCAATCCAATGGCCAAACAGAGCACATTAATCAGGTATTGGAGCAGTACCTTCATTGCTACTGCTCATCTCTTGGATTGGGTGCGTCTGCTACCTCTAGCTGAATTTGCTCTTAACAATGCAATGCACACCTACCAAGATGTCTCCCTTCTTCGCCAATTTTGGGTATCACCCAAACATGTTTCCTGACCTAACGCCTAGTCTATCTGTTCCAGCAGTACAAGAGGTAACTTCAGAACTGAAGCATGTTCATCAGGAACTTCAGCAGAACTTTAAACTAGCACGAGAACGGCAAAAGAAGAATGCAGACATCGGCGACCTCACCATAATTTCAAAATCAGGGATAAAGTCTGGCTCTCTAGTGCCCACCTTCAGTTACATTGCCCCTCCAAGAAGTTGGGTCCCAAGTTCGTGGGTCCATTTTCTATCACGAAGCAGATCAATCCAGTGGCCTATCAATTACTCCTTCCACGCACCATGAAAGTGCACCCTGTTTTTCATGTCTCTCTGTTAAAGTCCAAAACGGCAGAACCTCTACCCATTTTCGTGGATGGAGAAGAGGAATTTGAAGTGGAGAGAATACTGGACTCTCAAAAAAGAGGTAAAGGCATACAAATACTTTATCAAATGGAAAGGGTTTACACCAGAGGAAAGCTCATGGGAACCCACGACATCAGTACATGCCACCCAATTAGTGAATGACTTTCACCGGCAGCATCCAGAGAAACCAAGTCCAGAGGGCGTCCGGAGGCCGCCCTTAGGGGGGGGCACTGTCACAATGAACCCTATTGCACATGCTCAGTTTGCACCGCACTTCTCACATGCTCAGTGCACATCCTTACTCTACACATGCCCAGTGCGAGCTCCAATCAGAGACTAGGACGGCACTATATGAAGGCTCCATGATTTCCTTCCAGTGCGGATTGATCGTGACAACTTCCTGGTTGCTGGTTCCTGTTTCCTGATTCCTGGTCTCTGTTTCCTGATTTCTGGTTCCTGTTTCATGGTTCCTGCTCCTGATTTTTGGTTCCTGCTCCTCACTACTCATGCATCCTCCCCCCTCAATCTAATCATCCGTGTATGACCTCCAAGGTTTGTCTGCAATCTATTATCACTACTGTTGTCAGCAAAGTAATTGGACATTTACTTGCACTGTTATTTGCCCAGTCATTGGACATTTGCCTCCACAGTTTATCCGCAAGGTCATTGGACATTTACTACTATCTTTTCTGCAAATAAACTAAAAGGGACATTTACCCATTACCCAATACATATATGTGTGATCTCACGGTTAATCACCATCAAGTTTCCTTTAAACAGAGCTCTCCTTTCTGAAGGCTGGCAGCCTTCTGTCCACTTTCAAAAATCAAGAGAATATAACAAAAGTAATAACATATAGCTTCACCAGCCACATATTAGTGAATTGTAGCCATTAGTACAAAGTATCTGAATGTGCAAAGCACATTTTAGACTCCCAGCTAGCCAATGCATCAGGTGGCTATAATATCAAAGATGTCCATATAGTGAAATTATTCACAACAGGTATAAGGAAAACATAAAATGTTGTAAAGTTACATTAGTATTTACCTCCCTCACTGTACTTAATTTTACCAATTTTTGGGTACAACTTTTAAGTGTGAGTCTACAAACTTTACACTTTTGAATCTTGTACTTTTGCTTTGAACTAGAATATGTAAACAATATACTGTCTATATCCTCGGCACAGGTGCACCAATACATCCCTCCTTCAAAAAAATCCTAAATAATTTAGGTTAATTTAGTAACATTGTAAAGATAAAGACCTATCCCTCAGCTATGTCTTACTCACCTGTTGAGGGATTCTGTGGGTATGGTTTGGACTGGAGTGGGCCGTATACTCACTGCTCCTCCTCACAGCCCTCACGCCATTTCCTGTCAACCAAGCTCTGTTTTTGGAAAAAGGTTGGGTTACCCCTTGATGCAGTTGGCCTAGCATCAATTTTTTTGCAATATGTGTAAACCACAAATCACTATTTTTATTAATACAGGACTAGGAAGATATTTGTGTAATGTGAACCCAATTATATTTCTTTAGAAGTATACATCAGTCTCTACAAAAACCTTTTTTCTGTGCACTTCTGTGAAATTAGTTTCAACTAATTGTGAAAATTGTTAACAACACTTTTCTGACTTCTAAGCTAAATCATGCCGTGTTTTATTGACCACTGAGTTGTTATGAAATGCATTGAGGTGGATATTCTATCTTAAAAAGGTAACATTTGTCACCTTGTGCAAGTGTTTTTTCTTGAAAAGTTTATTATGACACATAAGTGTGCAATGTTTGTAATGTGTGGAAATTATGCAAATAATATGCACATTATAGTCATGGTATTTGCTACTATTACAAACTTTTATTATTCCCATAATCCCTTACATACATATTTTGAGTGTTCAAATCCTCAGAAATATCTCTAAAAACCCTTTTAAACATTAATTTATACCATTTAGGTGAATTGCTGTGATGATGGCTTTCACCTTGGCTCCCTGTCAAGGAAAGAGTAGGAGTCTAAAATATTTTGTATATTTACATATGAATGCAACCTTAATTCACCTTAATACTTGGCAAATAAAAAGAGTATAGGCTAAAGTGCCATCAGTGCAACCCTCCTGGCATGAAGCTAACCCAGGGACAGATATATGCAATATATATATATATATATATATATATATATATATATATATTTATTTATTTATTTATTTGTTTTTTTTTAAAGAAGACAGTTCTTGCCAAGGTGCCATTGTCTGCTGTTGCTAGTTAGAGTTTGGAGCTTATCAGGAGACAGATTATAGAGAAAATTAAATAATATTTGATGATTGATAATTCAATGTTAATTTCAAACCTGCTGAGGAATTTGGTCTGAAGACTTTTTTTGATTAAGACAATGGTGCCCAACCTTTTTTTTATTAGTGGGTCGCTGTTGACATTGAGATAAAACTTGCAGGCCACAGGGCAAACAAACATTAAAAATGTTTGTTTAAAACTAGAATGTTTTTTTTTTTGTGACAAATTGTTTTAATCCCAGAGCTCCGTACCAAAATCATGGCCTTATACTCCGCTCTAGCAGCAAAGGTGTTGGTTAACGCACCCAATCTGAGAAATTTGCCATCTCCAATGGTACAAGACAGGGATGCCAGCTCTCCCCACTACTTTGTGCCCTGGTGCAATCTGCTCCAACCCCTCCATTCAATAGAAGCAGACTCCGAACCATCTTCACAAACTGGCCCTTTATGCAGAAGATGTATTCTTCTATACCAGCTCAATTATTCCCCCTTGCTCAAGAATATTTTAGGAGATCTTGACCAATGATGGAACCTTACAATTTCATGGTTTGGCAGGATACATGAGCTGAAAATGGATTTACTACGTAAATTATTGTATATCTTCTAGACCAGTGGGTGGCTGTTGACAAACTAGAATAGTTTTCATTTAAAATGAAATTAAATTGAAATGTTTCTAGTTACCATAGCATACATGCACCAAATAAAAGCAATGACAACACAAAAATTTCTGCACTCATCATTTAATGCTCATTTTAATAATGAAAGATACAAAACTAAAGCTATCATACAGTGCTGGCCAGTCATATATTGCTCCCCGCTCACCATTCCTGTACCAAAGAGCAGAAACTACATCATGCAGAAACTACATCATGCAATGTGTTGTGTAAGTTATATGGGGCCACTAACCATCTTTGTACCCCAAAATCTCTGCAATGGATAGTTCCAGATAAATCTAATTCATGTGACAGATAGCCAAGGGGGACATGATCTTACTACTACATCTTCAGGTCCCTACATCCTCCCATTCCTGAGAAATTAGGGTTCACAGAAGGTAAGTAGCCAGCTATGTGTGACAGGGTAGCAAGCTATATTAGCTATAGTTTTTCTTGTGATGGCACCACAGCAATTTTAGTGGGAGTTAGCCACAAGTGTCCTCCACTTATACTACATTTTAATATACCTACAGCTCCCCTTTCAGTAGAAATTGGGGTTCAAAGAACATAAACGGGCATTTATATGTGACAGGGCACCATGGTATGGTAGGAGATACATTTTAGTGAGGGTGGGGGTAGCCACAATTTCAGTGTTCCTCATGTATCCTACATTTTATTTTCTCTACTGTTAAAGATAAATTAGGGTTTAGAGAAAGTAAACGGCAAGCTATGTGTGACAAGGTAGCACAATACGACAGATATAGTTTTTTTTAGCTCCATAGTGATGTAAGTTTAGGGGGTTACAGTTACATTTTTTTCTTTTTTTACAGAGACATTGGGGTTCATAGAGAGTAAAGGGATAGCTATATGTGACAGGGTAGCATGATATAATGGGTATAACATTTTAAAAAGGGAAGGGGGGCAAATAGGGTTTCCTACTGGCTCACACATTTCCAGTTGCCAACATCCCTCTGTTTCAGAGAAATTGGGGTTCAGAGTAGGTAAGTGGCCAGCTATGTGTAACAGACACCCCAACAGCTGCCCAGCCCCTCACATTGCAGCGTCTGCAGATTTGACTCCAGGCTGCAGTGAGTGGTACTGAGCATCTCCCCTGAGCCAAGGTTCCATAGCATGAGAAGGGGTAATCGCACCGCAACCCCACTGCCAACCTGAATGCAACCTTGAATAATTGGGGCACCACAGCACAGAGCATATTGACAGTACCCTAATGCGCATTGCCATGGAAGTGGCCCCCAGGGGTCTATACCATGCAAACTCAATCTGGGTATCCTTGTCTTGAAATAGCCCCCCTTAATGAAAATATCCCTGACTGTATTAGGAGTTTATGACTGTGACCCTGTATCTGACAACTTCTTATGTTTAGGGGGTGGAAATTTGGTTTAGTGTCTCCTTTAGATCCCCTGAGTACCCTTAAAATGTTACGTTTTTATGACACTGGGTGTAGGAGATATGAAGGTTTATACATGGGGTTAATGACAGCTGCATGAACACAGGCACAGCTCTCATGCTGCTGCTAGGATTACCTCACAATACAAGGTGGGCAGGAAGCAGCCACAGCTGATTGCCAGGTCTTTAGTACACACCCACTCTCAGGAAGCTCACACTAAACATGCTCAAGAAGTTCCCTCCCCTGGCAGGCCAATCTCATAGAGGAACATAGGAGATGTGTGTGCCCCACCCCCTAAAAGACAACGAGCAGAGAGCAGAGATTAAATTTATATGGGGCAGTAATAGGCTAAAATAATAAAACACATTTACCGGTGCAGGTCGGAGGTATGGGCCTGCCAAACTTTGAGCTGTATCATGCTGCAGCCATGCTCACCCGGGTAGTTGAGTGACAAATCATGCCAGAGAGCAAAATATCTACCCTAGTAGAACAGGACCTTTCTCCTTTGAATTTGAGAGCAGGGGCTTGGACCTCCCTGCCCGCTAACTCCCAAAAGCAAACTCCCCACTTACCAGTGCCTCTCTCTTTCTTCCATACTTTCACCCTTAACCCCATTGGATTGTACCAGGTGTGACAGTGTGTCACTAAAAATGTCAGGGAAAGTGTTAAAAAAACTCCATGGAATAGAGAGTAGATAGAGTTGTGTAAGTTTCTTGGAGGAAACCTGGTGCTTTAGGGCCCTGGAGCCGGCCAAGGGAGTGAAAGGGTGGGTTCCTTGGCCCAACCGAATCCTGAGTGGGTTAATTTGCACCTGCACTCAGGTGTAAAGTGAGGAGGAAGTAATCAGCCAGAGGGATCCAGGCTGGGAGAGTGATCAGCAAGAGGCGGGAGGGTGCTCAGGAGGCAGCTCAGTAAGTTCCCAGAGCAGTGATGGAACAGAGCTCTGCCTTGCACCAGCAACGATTACATGTGAGTGGAACATGCTTGTTTTGTTATCTAAAGACTGCTTTGTATGGGTTTTGGAGGCTTCATGTTTCCAAGTACTTTTTCAGCTTTCACTTGCACTGATGTAGCAATACATTCCTTAACATGTTCCTGAGCATCCTGTTCATCAGGCACAACAGGGACAGTTTCTTCCCTATTTACTTCACTTAATTTACTAAACTCCTCCCGCACCTTTTTGGAAACAACAATACTTTTATGTGTTTCTTTGGAATCTTCAATCTTCTCCTTGATGTCCAGAAGCCCCCTTATTTCATCCATTTCCTTCTGAATTTTCTCAGTGGACTCATTTGAAGCTTTTTCCAACTGTTCTGAAAGTAGAGCCCCTCTCTTCTCCAAGACTTCAGTAGACTGTGTTAAGTGAGGTATGGCACTATCATGCTTGCTACTGTACTGGTAGGTCAAGCCCGGTTACAGATTGCCAACTTCTTCCTCTTTTTCTTTTGACTCTTCATTTTCTTCATCATCAGATTCAACATCTCCTTCTTAAGCCACCATTGGCTCTATCTACTTTCTATTGCCTGGAGCCTTTAACACTTTCCCTGACATTTTTATTGACACTCTGTCGCACAGGCCACCCTGGCGGGGGACACCAGGGAGTGCTGGCCTCAGACCAGGCACCTTGTAGACTCTGTTAGAGGCAACTTTGTTCCAGCTGAAACAAACCCTACCTGTTTGATCTCATGGCTAATAAACTCACAACTTGTCAACTTCTGTACATCTGTACATTTATCACCCCACACACCTAGGTCAATGACAGATTTGAGCAACTGTTTACTCTGTCTGACTGTCCTTGACACGTGATATCCTTTGTGTACAAAATACTCAATGACAGTTGTCTCTGAATGGCACAGGGACTTAGGACAGGAGGTTGCAGAGTTGGACTGGCAAACCACCTTTGCATTGACACACAAATCCTCTGTCTGTGGTTACAGGCAGGAAAAGAACTATAAAATCATATCCCTCAGGTACAGGGATCTGGTCCCCCTGCACCATACTTTCCCTTCAACACCTAGTACCTGCTAGAAGTGCTGCGCAGTGGAAAGCAATTACCGACACACCTGGTGGTTCTGTTGAACTCTGAAACGGTTTTGGCAAAACCTATTTGCTATATGCTTAGACTTATATGGTACGCCCCTCACCCCAGACCAATGAGGGTTGCTTTCCATACTTCCAGACTCCTCAGTTTTCTATAGAAAAACGTTACACTGCCAACTTATCCCCTATACTGGAAACAAGCATCACTCCCTTTCCTGGTCTTTTGGGTCACCAAGGTTAATGATAATATGAGGATAGAAGAAATTATAGTATTTGATAATGACTACATGGACAAATTACCACCTGCTGGGCATGCTGGGAATACTGTAGCGACATTGAAAAGCCGTTTGGATCCCCCTACTCCGTAATCCGTACTAACCTAAATTCAGCGCCGCCACAAGGTATCAGTGCCCCCGCCCCCTCCATCCCCTCCTTCAGACCCCACCCTCTCCTGTTACTCAACCCCTTAAGAAAAAACTCAGGCTCAAGTCGGTAGTGTTTGTTACTTTTTCTTCTTTGTATTATACATGATGAGGGAAATGTTTTGTACAGTTTTTTTCTTGCTTGTTTTTTTACTGCTGTATTTACCCTACATTGTATAAAATGTTGTATTTTTATACTGTACTCTTCTTTTACTACATTTCACTAAACACAAATTGACCCATAAAACTTGAATAGTTTTATTTAAATGAAATTAAATTGAAATATTACTAGTTATTGTAACGTGCATGGACCAATAAAAGAAATGACAAATCAAGAATTTCTGCACTCACCATTTGATGCTAATTTTATTAATGCAACATTTTATTAAAGAAAGATACAAAACTAAAGCTATCATACAGTGCTGACCGCTCACCATTCCTGTACCAAAGAGCAGAAACTACACCAAACAATGAGTCCTGTCAGTTATAGGTGGTCGCTAACCTTCTTTGTACCCCAAAAACTCTGCAATGGATACCTTCAGAGAAATGCAATTCATGTGATAGATAGCCAAGAGGAACATGTTCTTACTACTACATCTTCTACATCTACTACATCTTCAGGTCTCTGTGTACCTTGAAAATTTCACGTTACTATGACAATCGGTGTAGGTAGTACGGAGGTTTATACATGGGGATATTGACAGCTGCATTGACACAGCTCTCATGCTTGCTGCTGGACCAGGGGTGTAATTAGGAATCAGGGAGCTAATACTAAACATGCTCAAGAAGTTACCTCTGTATGTAGCATTTATTCATATGTAGGGAGCCTTTTTCTAAGAAAGTGCTCTTCGTTTAGGTAGAGCCTAGTGGATTAACTGTACCTTGACATATTCCTAGCTTAATAGTTGGGTACCTCCTCTTGGCCCGTGTGGTTAAGCCTGGCCAGGACCTGGGGTCGAGCCCGGTCATGGTCCACAGATAGTTGGCTGTGGGTTTTGGGATTGTCAGGGTCTTTAGCTAGAATTATTCACCCACCTGAGAAAGAAATCCTTACAGTCTGTGCTAGAAGACTGTAAGAGAGTGAAAAGTACCCTCTGTGAAGTTGGGAAGCTAATAACCAGGTATAGGCATTGCGATGGAATTCCTGTGGGGGTAGATTAGACCTCAGTGTTGTTCCCAGAAGGTAGAGCAAAGAGATGAACAGAGATACTTTGGCGAGTATGTAAACCTTCCAGATTGTGAATTATGTGATTGGGGGCATCCTGCAACATGACCCTCATTCCCTTTGTTTGTAAAGTTTATTAAATCCATAAACCATTTTTATAAAATGAGCAGGAATGTGCGAGTTATTTTACCACCAGAATAGAGAACTCAGAATAATAAGTGCTACATATGTATACCTAGACAAGGTTATTTCAGGTTTGATCTAATGTCTAGTACGGATATCCTAAAAATAAAATTGTTTTGTTGTTAGGCAAGTAAGTCCCTGGGTCTGTAAATACAAAACATGGTTTGTTGAAGAACTAAAAAGCTTTTATAGGAAACAGGTAAAGATAAAATTGCATACAAATAACCTCAAACTCTCATTTCCTGTAATCACTAACAACTGCTCACGTGCAGCCCGTGGCATTTAAGTAAAGTGACAGTTGTAGTCATGCTCAGAACCCTTTTGTCACACTGTGCCCATTTTTTCCTGGAGGCTGATACAAATACTACCATATACACATGTGAAAAGTATTTGAACTTGAACTTTTCTTCTTGCTCACAGCAGTCTTTGCCCTTTAAGTTGCTTATATACACTTCTTCATTTTTTTCTTTTCTCTATCCCCATATAGCTTTGTTTCCTAGTTTTTTTTTTTTTTGCTAACAAACAATTCACTCATGTATGGCTTAGTTATGTAAAATATTGTACTTTTTGCTACTAATTCAGTTAGCACGGAGTCATTATAGGTATCTAAATACTTTTGCTGTGCATTTGTGAATACAGTTTATTTAGGTTCCTTTCAAAATGCCTGTTACTAAGAAGTTTAGCTATTGTGACTTTTATTGTGATACTCATTAAACAAGGAGCTCATGTTAATGTTTACCTTAATCAAAGTGGTTTTGTAGCAAAGTATGGAAAATATCAACATGCCCAACAGTATTAAAGGACTCACTTGTTTACAATACAAAACAAATACCAAGTACCCTTTATTGATAGCAGCTTTCCCTACATCTCTGGGGCATGCCATGCTGAGCCCAATTTAATTAACGCAGCTCCTAATAAGAAGATTATTTTCTGGTAATTCATATCCCCATATGGAAACCTGCCACTCTATAAACAAATAAGACACCTCCATCGCTTTTTCATACAATGGCTCACCATGAGAAAAGTATGCGAGAAATACATTTTATGAAATATAATTATATTTGCTTCCTTGATTATTTAAAAAGCAATTTTAAACAGCCTGTTCTTTTACAGAGAAACACATACATTGTGTACATAAGAAGTACATCTTTTTGGGATCGGTGTCCCCTTGAGGTTTCTGTTTTGTGTATAAAAGCCACTAATTGGAAGGGCCACATACATTAATAAAGCATCCTAATCTCTCACTGTTTAATTACAGTACCGCTGTTGAATAGTGGTAATAATCACAACATTGCCCCGGGGATTTCAAGATATTGCTTGTGTACAAATTCCATTAAAAGTAAGTTTTAAACTATATCAAAACTATGGTTCTTGACTGTAGTCCGTTACAATCGGAAGATGTATTATTGCAAAAACAGCAAGTATTCAATAGGCGTTTCAAACATTTGCCTCTCTTGGTAAATGCCAGCTCAGCAAACACATAAATATGACTCATTTAATTTACATCCAAACCTATGATAGTGTTAAAGGCACTCAGGGGTAATTCACTGACATCAAAGAAACCTAACATTTTATATACTGAAGTTTAGACAAGGTCTTGAAATATGAAGGAAAACTCCATTCAGGATATAAATTGCCAGCAGAAATAATGAGTTGCAAAGTGACTCACGGTGGTTACAAACATAGTTACATAGTGGATTAGGTTGAAAAAAGACATAAGTCCATTAAGTTCAACCACTAGGGAAATAAACATATCCCTGATATAAAACCCTATAAGACATAGTTGGTCCAGAGGAAGGCAAAAAAACTCCTGGTACAAAAGCAAAAAAACCCTGGTACAATATAGTGTATTTAAGTTTTGAATGAGCCACTACTGAATTTGAAACCATGACAAAAAAGAACAAGATTTCACTACTACAATTTATATCTTTTAGGTGCGCAATGTTTTCTTTAAACCATTTCTTTATTTTCCAGGTCAATCTCTTACCAATCTTAGGTCAGGTCAATCTCTTACCAATCTTAGGTCAGGTCTATCTCTTACCAAGCAGTCTCATACTGGTTGAAAAGAAGTTGATACCATACAAGCTAGACCATTGCGATGCCTCCTCCTTTCTGCCTTGTCAATTACCAGGCATCAACCTAAGGTTCTGAAAGTGGCAGAGCTGGAGGGTTTCTGAGTAAAATATTTTTTAAAGGTATGCTTGTGTATAGCTAATATTTGTAGACAGTTGGGATTAAAGCTTAGAAAGATTACAGAACATGGCTCAGGCTTTCAATGTTAGGCAAAAAGTAGTATTAGTTTATTCACATATGGGGAATGTAGTTCCTAAGCAAAATCTAGTAATGACATGCTGCACTGACAGGCTTACTTCTTTGATAAAAACAGTGTTAAATTGCAGTTTTGCATGTGAGCAGTGTTTTTGTACATATAAAAATGCAGTATTTGTGTGCATGTGTATCAGGTGTGTCTTTATAATGTGTGTGTGTATGTGAATACAGTGTTTTGCTGTGTTCTAATAAAAGGGAATGGTGGTAAAATGATCTGACCCCTGCACTCAGTACATTACATACACCTGACTAATGCACTTTTTGTGTTACATAAACAAGACCCCAGCACTGCGTATGTTTAAAACAATTGACCCCCTGCTTTATGAGCAATACATGATGTAGACCAGTGTTTCCCAACCTTTCCTAAATCGTGGCATATATTTTACATTAGAAAAATCCCACGGAACACCACTAAACAAAAATGTCACAGATTAATTAGCTACCTGCTGCCATCTAGTGGAAGAGTACTTCTTTGTTCTGCCTATCACTATACATTGCTGGTATAGCCAAATGAAGACAAATTATTTGCAGTAAATAAATAATTTTCACACCAATTAACCAACATTGGATAATTTCTCACGGTACACCTGAAGATCTCTCATGGCACACTAGTGTGCCGCGGCACAGTGGTTGAAAATCACTGATGTAGACCACTTCATTCTGTGTGGTATGTACTCTTTACCCAGAACAGAGCAGACACAGATTGTTTGTGGCCATAACCCTTTAACTACCTTTGCAGTTTAGTCACACCACCATCACACACTGTGCATCATTGCTTCTCTCTTTGTGCTGAGCAGTGCCTAAATATTGGGGTGGGGGGGTGCCATCATAAGTTCTGACGTTGGGTGACACCAACTCTAGTGATGCCAGTATAGGTCTGAGAGACAGGGCCTTTTGCCCACAACCTGTGCCGCCAATAATTTATTGGTGGACTTTTTTGTAATCTGGAAGCTTTCAAATTGCTGCCTCCTTATCCAGGGAAATAAAAAAAAAAATATGCACATCTTTGCAGATTTGTTTGTTTTGATGTTTAGGTACCTTTATGTCCTTAGAAGTGAATCCACTTGAATCACATTGTTCAGCGATGTAAATCCAGCATCAATCATGACAAGCAATGGCCGACAATGTGAGCACAGTGACTTCCATTTCCAAATGACAAATTTTTGCAGCAGATAAATAACTTTGGGAATCCTGGTGTTTACTTTTGTAGAATGTACTGCCTGCTGAACAGAAAAAGTAGCATTAAAAAGGATCACTTTTAAATTTAGTGTGACAGTGTCTTAGTACTTTAGACTTAATTTTAAAATATAAGAAATCTGTATTGTTCTAGTTTGGGATTACCCAGGAGTTTTTATAAATCTAGTTTCTAGACCAAAACACAATTTAAATTAAACTTATAACCTAAAATGAACCCATAGTTCTACAGCAGCAAGAAAATAATCTGATTTTCCTGCAAAAGTCACCTAACACACAAAGAGAATTAAAAGTTGCATCAGGTATCCTTAGTCCTGCTAATTTCCTGTCTCATGGACTACAAGCATCATTAAGCCCTCTACCACTGATCTATGTTGTCCGTGGCCCTCTAATATTAATTAATAATGTTATTTATTAACATCTTATTACGTTAACATTCCTCCTATTCTGCATATGCTGACCCCTGTTCTATCCACTGTTAACATCTGTATGTCTGGGGCTAATGAGACAGTTTGTCACAGTACCTGTCGGTGCCCACTGCCAGCCAAGCCAACTGCGCTTATCCTCCATGCTGAGTTGTTAGGCTAAGCACCCACTCTCTGTCTGTAGTCTGTAGGGAAAATCTGCAGCTCTAAAACACAATCATTAATTATGATGACATCATCAGCAATATACTGGTCAATTTCTACAGAAATTATTTATTTCACAGCACTTTTACTTTGGATGAAACAAGGGAGCCAAAGGTAAAAAGGAAGCAGGATCACAGAGTTCAGCTTTCAGGTTATGTAATAGAAGGAAAGATAATTACACTACAAGGGGTTGATGATTTATTTTCAGCAATAAAGCAGTTACTATTTGTTTGGTTCTTCAAAGCAGCAATCTAAACCTCTATAATTATATTGTTTAGGCTGCTCATCACCCAGGGCTGATAAGTATCGTCAAGAGCTTATGAAATGTGGACGGTAACTTAAATTGGTTTCGGTCCTCTGAAATCTGCTAAGGCTGGTTATGTTGCCATCTGCCCTCTTTCTATCACATGGAATATTGAGGGACTAAGTTGTTACTGCGTGTTCCTTCCATTTTGCTTCAATCATTAGGCTTACAAGAGGGAGACAGACAGCTGACTCTTGAAGTTTTAATGTTGTGCTTATCTAAAGGTTAACTTTAAATAATTTCTTTGGGGACTTTGCATATGTCTGGTTATATTTCACAGGTATCTCATGGTAGTCATCTAATGTAACTGCTTGTTGCTATAAAATTGAAATACAGGATAAGCTGAACTCTTTTTTAAGAAATAAGTAACATATATACAACTTTATTAAGAAAAATACTTGCAATGCAAAAAAAGGAAAATATGATACTGAGTGCAAAAAAATGGTAATCATGCAGGGCTGGCTTTTCAGCTGTTTGTATTCCACATATTTAGCAAATTTTCCATATGACTTAAAGACACATTTATAAAAAATATGATATTTGCAAAAGCTAGTAACAGGCATTTTATTTACTATATGCAACCAAAACATCAAATTATTTATCTATTTATTGTATTTAGTATTTTATATTTTTATTTTATTTCCGACATATTATGCAGTGCTTTACAACAGTGGTCCCCAACCTTTTGGAGCTCAGGGACCACTAAATGCACAGACTCTGTGCTCAGGGAGCGTACATGTGCACGGGGAGCCGCTTGTCATTTAAAAGGGAAGAAACTTCACCCCAGAGTGACGTCATGATGCCAGAACCCGCTCACTCTGAGCCTGCGATAAGAGAGTGGGTGAGTTGTGTCCTGAGACACAACCCACCCACTGCCCTGAGCCGGTGATCTGTAGGGAAGACATAGTCTGGCTCTGCAGTCCTCCTTCTCCTGACCCCACTTGGGGGGTACACCAGCCAGAGCCGCGGCCCACCTGTCTGACGGCCGGGGGTTGGGGACCCCTGCTGTACAAAGTCCATTTTCATATTATTAACTGTCCCTCAAAGGGGCTCACAATCCCTACTATAGTCATATTTCATAATATCAAAGGACAAATTTAGGGAAAGCCAATTAACATAACTGCATGTTTTTAGGATGTGTGAGGAAACAGGAGCGCCCGGGGGAAACCCATGCACGCACAGTGAAAGCAAACAAACTGCTTGCAGATTGTGTCCTGGCCCCGATAGGACCCTTTTACTTAGTGCTGCAAAGGCCAGAGAAATAGCCACCGAGCCAACAATATATGACTCAATGCCCAGTGTTTGAAAAATTACTTACATTTCCACAGGAATTAAGATTGGAAGAATCAGGCAAGTGACTACTTTTAAAAAGGCAGAAATTATAGTAGTTTGTTGGTTGAAGGCATTCAGATGTATATTATCACAATGCCAAGATGGAGGAAAAACATAAGGAAATGTTGTTGCTCATTAAACTGGGAGGAGTTATTTCCAAACAGTTTGAAGTTCATCCTTCTGCAGTCTGAAAGATTTTTTACACGTGGAAAATATTCAAGACTATTACCAATCTTCCCAGGAGTGGAGATCCCCAAGGTCAGACCATGCAATGCTCAGAGAAACTGCAAAATACCCAAAGCTACATCTCAGACTCTATAGGCCTCAGTTAACATAGTAAATGTTAATGTTCATGATAGTAAAATTAGAAAAAGACTACACAAATATGGTTTTTTAGGATGGATTGGCAGAAGACAACATTTTAGCTCTAGGAACACTGGCACTGAACTTTGGACAGATGAGATAAAAATGAAGATATGTGGCCATAAAGCATAGCACCATATTTGGTGAAAACCAAACACAGCATTTCAGTACAAACAACGCATATCAACTGTCAAACTGTCACTGGTGGAAGGATGATAGTTTGGATGATAGCCCATATATATATATATATATATATATATATATATATATATATTTATTTATATAAATATGTATATATATATATATAGAAATACAACTTACACATACTATAAATATATTTCTATTTCAGCTTGTAATTCAGGTGTTTATCTAAAGTTAAGCTTTAAAGTGTACCTAAACTCACAAAATCGACTTTGGCTTATGGATAACATAAGCCCAAGTTATAATCATCTGTATACTTCTTTTTTCCAGCTTGCTTTGACCTTTAAACATGAAAAAAGATTTTTTTTTCTTTCCTCGCCTGGGACTCTCATGTCACTCAAGTGCGACTGTCCTGTCTTCATCTGCTTCCTGCTTGTTTTCAGCTTGTGAGCTCTCCATGCAGAGGGCTCCAACTAGTAAGGGAGGTGGAGGGAGGGGGAGTGGGTGAAGATGAAGGTCAGGAGAGGAAGAAAACATAAACTTGCCAGTCACATGCTGGCCACTTCTAAACACTTCATAAATCATTATATTTTTCATGGATACAAGCTGACCCAGCCAATGCCACCAGGGAAGACTGACATTTTAGTGCAAGTAAGTAAAACTTGATTAATAATTGAAAGGCTAGTTTTTGAGTTTAGTTCCTCTATAAGGGTATCATACACACATACACAAACACCTAAGATGTAGCTATTTATTAAACTGCTGCTAAGTGACAAACAGCCTGGAATTACCATTTATAATATGCATTTGGAAAAGCAAAGCAAAAAATCCTATTGGGTGGTTTAATTACTCACTTTTGGCAGAATCAGAGTAGAAAGAAATTGCAAATCATAATTATTGTGATTTATTATTGTGATCTATTTCATTAGATCACATTTTAACATTCGTCTATCATTCATGTATACAGTGTTTAATACTCTTACAGCTCTCACCATTTTTATTTATACTTCTAGGTAATCTCTTCCATCATCTTCACTGAATTTGAATTAATACACTGATTAATTTAAGTCAGTATACAGCTCATTTCCCTCCTATTACTAAACTCATCTGCAAATCAACTGTCCTCTCTCTGCTTATCATTCATTATTATATCGTTTACTCTAACCTTTTTTTTTTTAACAATACTGTATAAGTCTTCAGTACACAGCTATCCTGTAGAGTTCTAAACTAATAAAGTGTAAATATTCCCTCAAAAATGACTTCATAAAAGCTGCTCATATCTACCTTTCTGTTCTTGACTACTCAGCACTTGTTATAGACTGTGAGTGCACTTATTTTGATGGAGTTTGCAGTTTGTGCCCTTGTATTCATGCATTAGTAGTTGTCGTTTGTTAAATTAAGAATAAATATAATAATAAGTCCTCATATACACATATTGGGCTTGATTCATTAAAGACTATCTTAGGGTAACCTTTGTGATCCAGAAAACCTAGAATGAATTGAAACCATTTGCTATCTAATAGCAATTTTTAAAGAAATCGATTACAGGTTTGCTGGATCGCCCAGGTTCACCTATGATAGTCTATGTTTGCCAGTCTTAGGGAGCTTTAATAAATCAGCCCCATTAGGAATTTGGATGAACTAGCCATTTGACTAGGATGCTATGATGCTTTTAGACACAAAGTCAATCAACAAAATGTAAAATCTAGTATGCTGTGTAAATCCCCCTCACGTTTACCTTGCCAAATGACCAGATCTTAGAAATCATGTGCTAAGGTTTTATAAGTTAGTAAAAATATTTATATAAGATAAGTGAAGTTAAAAGCTGATTGAACCAATATTAGTTTCTTGGGCTGATCTAGAATGGTTGACGTTGAACTGGGGTTGATGTACTAATTGACTTTAAGCTTTTCAAAAGCAAATTGAAGTATCAAAGTTCAAGTGAATGCAAGTAAATGTTTTTCTTGATTAGTTATTGTAGTGTAAATCCACATTGCAAAAAATTACTAATAAAACTCATAGAAAATAAAAAGATAAAAAAAAAATCTTTTTGAACACAATCGGCTGGTTAAAGTCAGCAAAAGTTTACTTCTTTAACTAAACTTAGTGAACATTCCATTGTAAGCAGTTAATTCACTTAGTTAAATGCAAAGTCTCAACTCTTTAGTATATTATGAAATAAACAGTCTATATTTCTTTAGTAAATCAATCCTAATGGCACACAGACACTTCCCGCCACAATCACAAATGCATAGAAACATTCTCGATTAGGCCAATCAAAGCATTTTTTTTTTTTGCCTAGCTCCAGGCGATAAAATGTATGCATTCTCACCCTATCATGTAGAATATGAGTCTGATCTATCATGCTACCATAGCACTTATGACATGCTTAAATAACCCTTAAAATTATTTTACCAGATGTGATAAAATATTATTTTTATGCATCAATGAAAGTAATGTTTTAATGTTTTCTTTTATGTAAAGATTTCTTAGGTTGTTGATAAACACATATTTTTTTGGGGGGTTAGGTTATTTTAGAATGAATTTTAATTTTTCAAGTGACGGAACCAGCTAAAAGGTAGTAATTGTAGGGTCAATTTTGCTTCTGTTTGTTATATAAGCATTACTGGACTGCTAGTTAAGTGTTTGTATTTATGTGTGTATATACAGTATATATGTGTATATTTATATTTACTACCTGTTACAAAATGGGACTCTTTTTACATGTACCTTGAATACTGGGTCTTATGGGCTTGATTTATTAAAACTCTCCAAGGCTGAGGATACACTTTCATCAATGAAGCTGGGTGATCCAGAAAACCTGGAATGTATTTGGTCCAGAAATGAAAACTTTTGCTAACAAATAGCGAATGAAGGTGTCATAGCCATCACAATGTGGCGCTTTTCAAAGGTACTTAGTTACATACAATTGTTCGTTTTTTTGTTTTTTTTCATTTCATTTTTTGGCTGATTGGTGTATGAATAACCTTTCTTTCCATTTAGACGATTTACTCAATGGCAGTGCTGCACATAGTGTACTGGTCTTAAACCCCATGCACACCAAGTAGTTGACAAAGGTCCCCATTCACTCATAGTGCAGTGGCATAGTTCTAAAACTAAAACGTGTCATAAAAACAGGTGTATAAAAGATGTCTACCACAGGTCATAATGAGACAAATATAGAAATAACAATGGCTTGATAACATCACATTTCTTCCTATAACCTTAATATTTCAGTAAGCTTTTTGGAATTTTTTTTTCTAGTGAAACTAAAGTTAAAAAAATTGTGAGCAGGTAGGTCCTTTATTGGTAAAGAGATAGGCAATGACCCCTCTGCAATAAAATAAACTTACTTGACTTATCACAAATTTTTAGCCAAACTCAGTTGTTCTCCTTGTTGCGGGCTCCAGCATTTTCACCCCATTCTCTTCCAGGCTTTTGATCTTTGGCTATCTTGATTGGCCAGGTGGGAATTACTTAACTCTCGCCAATGGGAGCTTAGTCATTCCCAACTATGCCAAGACTGTCGTACAATAAATAAAAAATTGTGCACAGGAAAGTAAGATTTATTGCAGAAGGCATATCACCCATCCAAAATGACCTAGCCTTTTCTTTCTTTAATTATTATTTAATCAGTAGTTAATAAAATAATTGCTAAAAACTGAAGGAACATAAAATAAATTTTTGAATGAAATCCTGATATCCTCTCACTTGGAAATCTCAATTTAATAAATGTGTTCTAATTGTATTTCCTTTTATATATATATATATATATGTTACGAAATGAGGATAAAAATTAGCCACAGTTATCTTTCTAAATATACCATTGTGTTACCAGACCTCATTTCAATTTTTAGATACCAATATTTTGTTAATTTTTGGCTAACACTAGCAAATACATATTTTTATTAAGTCTTACTGTGCTGTCATTTTACCATTTCCCCTACCTTGCATATTTTATTTATTTGGTGCTCTTTATGACCTTCATCATCATTATTCTCTATTTGGTAAGCCCATATTTCTAAGTCTACAATTAAATAAAAGCACTTTCATATAGTTTACAGTGATAATCCTTTGATTTTCATCAATTGTATACCCATTTAACAGCTATATATTCAATGGTTCTCATTTTCTTTGTTTATGGGAATGGTATTATTATACCAACATTTCACGACTGCCTTTGAAACATGCAATTCCCCTAACACAAACGCATTGTAAATCAATCAGATGTGAAATTGAAAATAAAAAATTACATGTTTGCCCAAACTCATTCTGGCTAGGAATTTAAACTGTAAACTTCTGTCTCATTTCTTTGGCAGGAGAAATGAAGCATTGTGTTGTAGTGTTCAGCAAGATACATCTTTAATCTTCCTAATATTTATCTCTGCACATCATGAGTAATAGAAATAAGTATTTTGAGAAAGGTCCAAAAGAAGTTTTACACTACTTTCATGTGACTTTTATTATTTTGGTTTGGCTTGTACAGTACCCACATTATATTCAAACCATTACAATGCAAATGAAAGCTGATATTTTTTTAATTTAGTGATGGACGAATGAGCAACATTCTGTTTATGCAAAGTACTTGTAAGCTTCCAATCAATATTTTTATGCTAGTACCAGTAGTATGAGATCCTAAAAATTAAAGATAACATAAAATGATAACTTACTGAGCCACGGGTTTGACAAATGTACGACGGATAAAAAAACAGAAAAAAATTAGTCTCTACAGCAAAATTTGTAGTTGAAAATGTTAAATGATATTGAATATTTCATAAAGTAGTCATAATTGTCAACTTCTGTACCTCACTACCCAACCTCACCACAATTTTCATATATGCATAACAACATTTAAAGCATGCAGTCATACAAGATCATATTTTATTTTATATAGGGGAATAAGGAGCATTTATTGATTATATGTGGTTACTGATCATGTATATGTACAGTCTGATACAAGTTTGTATGTATTCTTTTCTCTATTAGCAAATCTCTGTATTTCTGAAATATTTAATATAATTTAACATTTTTAACTACAAATGTTGCAGTAAAGAGCCGTTCTTTCCTGTTCTTCATCCTTCATCTAATATTTTTATGCACTATGGGGCTCTATTTATAAAACAGAAAATCTGACATTCCCTTAAACATTCCCTGGGGAGAATCAGTTACAGTCATGGAAACACATGGACCTGGAAAATTAAATGAACAATCTCTTGGGCTGCAAAATTCCAGATTAACACATTTTCACTAAAACCTGATACCAACAGGTGCTTAAAATGTGACCACATAATACACATTGCAAGAATATAAATGATTAACATGGTATATGTACTCACCTGATTGACTCTTGTCCAGATAAGATATTGATGTTTGTTACCAAATACATGTGTCGCATTTGCTTCTCACGGCAGTCTTTTTATTTTAATTTCTGCATTGAAAGTGATTGGCATGGTAACGTTCGTCTGATATTTATGTTTTTTTACATTGGTACAGTGGAGGGAAGTGTTCAGGTATGCATTATTAGAAACATACACTCCCCCAGGCTAAAACTTTCATACTAATTACTATGAATCTGCATTCCTTTGTTAAACAGTGAACTTCTCTGGTGTTATGGCTAGTGATGCTGAATCATATGTCTATGTGCACGACTGTACAGTGATGTTTTAGTTAGAATAAGCTTAGCTGTGTTGAAAGTAATCCATAATTTGTTGACATTTTTATAATTAATAATGTATTAACATATGCATATTATACATATATGTATATTATTACATATATAACATGTAATAAGGATCATTTTCCTTTTCTTCACATGCTGAACCCTGTTTTACCTACTGCTAACTTCTGTATAACCATTATTTCCAGCTTATATATGTTTTCTGTGCCATTCACTTAGAATTTTCTGGTGGAGATGTGTTCTAAGAAAACGTCCAGCAAAGCCACAAACAGCAGTAAATACTGACAACTTTAGCCATTGTACCAAAAAGTAGAAATAAATATTTTGGCTACAAATTAGATGAGTGCTTCAGAAAATAGCAGTTATTTATACTACACTGAGCCTTAACAAATTAAATGTAATTCATTTAGGGTTACCATGTGTGTTGATGACTAGTGTTGGTCAAATATCTTACTATTCAATTCGACAGCTATTCGATTGAATAGTGAGATATTGATTCAATATTGATTGAATGCCCAATTTGAACACCATTGAAGTTAATGGTGGGAGAACTTGGGTTATTTTCAGGGACTATTAAGGGCTGCAAGAGCAATCAGATGTGTGTTCTTGGATATAGTATCCAAGAATACAGGGAGTCCTTTGTTCTTGGATAGAGTTTCTCTATCCAGGAACACATACTACAGGGCTGCGACAGCGATCCTAATTGCTTTTGCTAGTAGTATGTGCTCTTGGATAGAGTTTCTCTATCCAAGAACACAGGGCACTATATGTGATGAATGGGTAAACTTGTCCCCATTCAACCTCTAGTTTCCGGGGATCACCTGCAGTCATAGCTGTGACCGCAAAGTTCCCATGGTCATGTGACCCTGCAAATATCTCTTACTCTGTAACACACTTTCCAGCACAGTAATATGATACATTTGTTACATTTTTCTCACAGTGGATAAAAGAAAAATGTAACAAATGTATCATAATATTTCTGTGCTGGAAAGTGTGTTACAGATTAAGAGATATCATGTCATTGTAGAATTACCTGTAAAAAAAAAAAAAAAAAAAAAAAAAAAAAAACACAAACACTCAGTAAATTAATTTAACATTAATTTTTTTTTTTTTTTGGAACACATTTTTTACATTTTTTTATCCAAATTTTTGCTGTCAAATCTAATTTTTTTCGGGTTGGGTCTACTCGAATTGGAACAGCCATATTCGGGTTTAATATAAGGATAACCCGAATTCGAACACCAACAATATTGATGACCTAATTTCTGCAGAAATGTATACCTTTATCTTTATCTTTAGCATTCCAAAATCCTGCAGAGTATTTAATGAAGCTATAGTTAAGTAAGAAAAATATGTAATGCATGGTAGTATATGTACATATCTACATTACATAATATGTAACTATACACAGCCTGTATGTGTTACAAGCAGAAGGTAAATCTTGCTTTTGACAGTCACTACATTATAGAGATGGATATACAGTACATTTATTTCCCAGTGGTTGGAGTGCTAAACCAAGGCATTGCTTTACTCTATTTGTCTGAGACATTTAAAATGTGGGCCCTGGAATTAGAAGAAGTGCCCTAGGAAAGGTACTCTTTTAATGCTTCTAGCTATTAGCAGCAATGGAAACAATGTTTCTCCCATGTCAATTGTCATTGGATTTTCCTTCAGGCTTTCAGTACATCATCTGAATCTTTCTTGTGTCTTATTTTGACATATTTCTGCTATACAGTTCTTGTAATTGTCTTCTGATTGTATATCAAAACCTAATTTTTTTGTTTTCACATCAGACTGCAATCAGCTATTCATTTTGAGCCTAAAGTATATCTTTCAGTGTATCTTTCTGGCTGAAAAGTGCATATCCAGGAACACTGCATTACTGATAAATAAATGTTTAATAATACGGTTGTATTGTATTTTATTGTATGTCAAAGGGATTTCACATTTTCCCATACTGGTTTAGATTAAGTTGTGTATGTTACAGGTGTCAGTACAAAAATAAAGCTTTTAATAATGCGAGCATTGGCTCTGTATCTTTACATGCTAGACTGTATCTGTATCATATTTCTTCTACAAACCTAAGAAATTGGGACTCCCCATCACTTCAAACATACTTATCCAACTTTACTTTCTAAAGAAATTCTGGAGGTCTTCTGCCATAAGTGTTTTTAGTTGTACTTGTGGCTGTCTCAATGTTCTGAATCGATTCCAAAAGTTACCTTTCATGGTTATTTGACATTGGAGAAGATCCAGTGATTAAGGTAGATTAGGAACTCCAATTAAATTGACAGACACAGACACCGTTGCTTTTATTTGCCTGTCAAAACATGTGGAGCAAAGTTGGCACCCAGGTGGAGGGGGAGGCAGCCAATCACTGTCATGGTGCATGAATTTTGATAAAGTTTGGTGCCTTTTTCAGATAGGCAACATTGCTAGGAGGGACCTGGTTATAAACTTGTTGCCCCTATGGGGTGAGTGCTACTTTTATCTAAAATATTACTATTAGGCCTTTTATCTAAATATCCCACATGTACTGAAATTTCCTTTTTATCTATTTTCAAAATCCTGCAAAAGTATCCCTATTCTCTATAAACTCTCCTCTTTACCTCATCCATCATTGAATGTTTATAATCTGGAGCTTTGGGCTGCCTACAATACCAGCGGAAGTTTCTAGGACCATCATGTGTTTAAGAATAAACTTGACCTATGTTGATTCTTGCTACACAAATATCAATGAGGACAAAAGAGACTTTGCCTATCGTCTCAGATGAAGGTTTATATCAAGAATCAAAATTTTAAAGAAATATTTTAAAATGAGCAATATTTCTAGTGTCAGGTTCCAGTCATGTTACATGAATGTGAGGGTCATGCAGGTATTACAAGTGAATGCCTTTAACTTTTCAAAGGCAATAGTAGACATCTGAGATGAAGTAGTAAAGTAAAAAAATGATTTGAGGGTATTTAGGACATTTTATTAGTTTTATTTTGACAGTTTACTTTATGCCAAGTATGGGAATTCTCCATTTTGTGAATTCTGTAAACTCTGTGTACCTATAAAAGTGTTTCGATCTGGTTTGTGTTATTTTTTAGTGTTTTTTTACATGTATTATTTAAAGCATCCTGTAGATACTGAAAGATATATGGCTCCTCTCAACATGCCTGGAAGCCCACATTCATGTCACTCTTGCATCATCCTGTTACTTTTTCACTTAGCATTAAGGAGAATTTTGATTTGGTCCAGAAATATATACTTGGTGTGTTGCTGTGACTCTCATTTTTACATAATAAGTTACCCAAATCTAGTAAGTATCATGGTATTAGCTGTTACCTCCCCACCACAACCATCATATAAAAAATTAACATTTTTGGACAGCAGAACTATAGTTACACTTATAAAAACTTGTGACCAGACGATGTCCCTTCTGAAACAAAATATTCTTACTTGCCTGATCACAAATTGCTGACAGTTGCAGCTCAGTGTAAACTGCCAGGATACCCAGCACACTCCGGCTTCCTCTGCCGCTGCCTGGAGTGAATGAACTTTCATGTGCCTGCGCCAAGATGGCTGAACATCGAAACAAGAAAGAGATGAAGGAAGAAGATGGTGGTGCTCACAATTAAATAGAGACAGGTGAGTGTAAAAATGATTTAGTTCTGCTTTAAGTCCTCTAATAAATCTAGACATAGAGTAAGAGACTAGGTCAAAATGTAGAAAATAAGACTTGCTTGAAAACAGTATTTGTTTTTTCAGAGTTTGAACATTAAAGATAGAACCTGATTGTAAAAAATGTTTTTAAAGCATCTTTTATCTAAATGTGAGTGTTAGGACATAAATTAAACAGAATAAAAAAAACTTCTAATTAGTGATAAGTGTGTTGGGTTTTCCAAGAATTGTGACAATACCCTTTCAGGTACTCAAAGAAATCTGCATGATGCTGTAATTAGTTTGCTGCATATGTCTGAAATGCAATGTTGGCCTCTTCATATGCGTTAATTGAATGCCTTATGTTCTGCAATAGATTAACACCTGTATTCAGCGCTTCATATTGTTCTGTAAGCAAAGCATCAATTGATATAATCTTGTAATGACACAGCGTACTATTTTAGTGCTATAATGCAGTTATATATAAGGCATAATGACATAATATGCTGACTCATGCCAAGGCCTTTTCCCTAATTAACAGTTTTCAATAGGAATTTAACTTGTTTTCACCTACAAATGTAATATTCATCAGAAAGATATATTTCTCATGTAATCCTGAGTCTTTCAATTAAGAAACCTATCCCTTAGTCAATTCAATAATTAGACAGCACTGTATTATGTCTAGGCACGATCACCATCAGAAATTTCTGGGCCATACTAGGTACATTTTCTATCCCCCCTTCCTACATGTCTAAAAGTTCCAGCATCGCAAAAGTCAAGTTGAGGGTCTGATCTAAGTGTGGGATCCAGGTGTGAGTGTTGGGTTTGAGATAAGCAGCAAGTGAATCAAGTCCAAGTTTTAGTTTAGGGATAAACAGAAAGGGATCTAAGTGTTAATGGAGGATCTTGGCTAGCCCAAAAGGCTTTACTTGCAACTGGCTTCCTAGCTGGTTAAGCAGACCCTCAACTTACACCTGACTTCCCACCTGGCTAGCCCAGATCCAGCACTTGCACCTTGCTTCTTTTCTGGCTAAGTGTAAGTGGAAGGTTTGGGCTAACCAGTAGAGGAGCCAGGTGCTAATGGAGGTCAAAATCAGAGCAGACCCAACACTTGCACCCAGGTCCCTTTCTGGTTAGCCCAAACCTTCCACTTTCATCTAATTAACCATAACATCCTAACTCTTCCAGTGATAACTCTAAACCTCTTATTCTAACCCCCACCTCAAACTCTGATTCTGTATCACAAAATCTTATTCTCACCTGTATTCAAACACTAAACACTACTCTTACCTTGCTGGTTAGCCCAGGCCCTCCAATTTCACCTGGCTAGCTAGCAATAAAACAATATGCAAATTAAATGTCAGGCTAGCCAGAAAGAGAGTTAGGTGCTCATGAAGAGTCAGGTGCAAGTGATGGATCTGGGCAAACCTAGCAAGAGAGCCAGGCAGTATAATCAGCAAAGTAGGCAGCAAGGGGGCCAAAAGCAATTAGAGCCTGACATTTCACCTGCACCTAGTTCCCCTTCTGGCTAGGCCAAACCCAGTACTATTAGCACCTGGCTCCTTGGAAATTTAGCTCAGATCCTCCACTTATACCTACCTAGCCAGCAACTACACCAGTTGCAAGTGAGGGCCAGATAAGCCAGCAGGGATCCCAGGTAGAGGGTCTGTGCTAAACTAGAAATGGAGCCTCAGTCAAAAACCCCCAGATGTAATGACACCAAGCTGTAGATTTTAAATCTGACTCACACCAATGTCAACTGCACATGCAAGGTAAGAGCAACTACATCAGGTTCCAGCAGCTACAAATGGTTAAGTAGCTGCCAGACCCTAAACAGAAGCTGTTTTGATCAAGACCCAGTATAGAAGTACCCCTTACCCCCACCTCACCACCACCAACACTAATGGCAGCCCTGTGTCTAGGCACATACTTGCTGATAAGAATCCATCATTTAAAAAGGAGGGCACATAATATGTAATTATCTTAGTAATTATATGCATGAACCCTGATTTCACTGCCAATAATAAAATATTGCTGTTTATGTAATTTAAGTAGTTCTGTAAACAAAGGTCAATGGCACCGCGAGTGCATGGAAGATGGACACAACAGGAATTTGAAAACAAGCTTTACCAGTTTACCTATTTTCCAAAACAAAGTTCAAGTAAAACATGTTCAATAAAAGATAATAAATGCTTAATAAAAACAATGTTATTTTTGCGAAGTTTTAACATTCTGCCTTCTAGCGCATATCCCAGCTCACAAGGTTTGTGTTAAAGCTGGCCATGTGTGCAACCAAAGTATAGAAGGATGGCTCCTCAGATTGTGTAATGCAAATTAGATGTTCGGCTGCTGTTGCAGGATGGACAGCACGTCCAAATCTCCCTGTAATATTGCACATGACAAAATGTGTGAAAGCCTCACTCCAGGTTACAATTCAAATGTTCTATTCATTAAAATACATGATACATGTAGGAATTTACAAATCCAACACAATACATCTAATAACTGTAAAAATCTCTAATGGATTTCACCTATCTCATGGGCTTAATCATAAATGTGTACAGTACCATGACAGATACAGAGGCAGATATTGCACCATTAGTGGTGAATATATTGCACCATTAGTGGTGAATAATAGAGGTTAGTACCACTTTAAATGGAATAAAAGAAGTGGGGTGGCATTAAAACATTAATCATAAAAAAAATGTTAAACATGAACTAAAGTATATATTTTTAAATATAATAATAAATAAAGTTTAATTTTGAAATGAGGAATGTGTTGGGGTGTCTGTGCAATTATTATGCAAAGGGAAACAGGCTGTGTTTAGTGAGTATGCAAACTGATTAATGATTGCAGTAATGAGGTGGTTAAAGTGAGGATATTCTTTGAAGGATCTGTGCAATGTTTTTTGACTTTATGTATAATATATTTTAGGAAGATCGCATATCATATGTATTCTCCCAAGAGTTTAGAGGTCCTCTTTAAGATAAAAGGGGTAACATTCTAGTATAGAGTGGTGGAGTCTTCTTCTCCCCTGGTAGTGTTGGTGGATTTCCTCCTGTCACAGAGTAGGAGCTTTTCTAAGGGAAATAGATGCCAATCACTTCCAAGGAACACCCATCCCCTTGGCCTACAGGTACTATTGGTACCTTTTTAGGCAGACACTTCAAAAAGGATAAAGGTTTTGGGAGAAGAGAAGCAAGGGGTACCCTCACCATAGAAGGCTAGGGGTTAGGGGTACAGGGCAGGATGGGCATAGGGCTTGGTTCCCAGTAGTTGGAGACTTAATTTTATTGGAAAGGTTCCGATTTGACAGAAGTATCAAGCTTGGGGGCTGTCACAGCAACATAGAAACCCACACCAACTAAAACTTACATGTCAGTGTGGATTTAAACTGCTTCTGCCGGACACTCAGCTAACCCTAACCCTCGCTCTTACATGCTTGGCTTTCCATAAATTACTCTTTGACTAAAGACGTTCAAGCCTCTGGTATTATTTATGCAGTAGGAAGCAACATGTAGCCACTTCTGTGGGGATGAATGCCACTCCTCAATAGATGAGATTATTGTTTGTTCAGAAGATCACAGTAAAACATTTAATAATTTTGTGTAAAGCAGTCAAGAAAAAATCAAGAATGCCTTGTGGATGTACAGATAATTATAGATTGTACAGTACCATAATTATGATTCATACCAGGGCTTTTGTGTTTCTTCATTTTGAGGCTTCATCTTGAGAGCTCAGCGAGCACAGCAAGTCTTAGCTTCATTTTATGACTGTTTATTTGGATTACCTATCAATCAATATATCTAGCGTTACAGATAACAGCATAATGTAGGTTCTAGCAAATGATCTGTATGATCTTGTTTTGCAGGAGTATGAACGTTATGGTAGATTTGTAGCTCCTCAGACTGAAGTAAGATAAATA
This sequence comes from Pyxicephalus adspersus, assembly GCF_032062135.1. Taxonomy (NCBI): domain Eukaryota; kingdom Metazoa; phylum Chordata; class Amphibia; order Anura; family Pyxicephalidae; genus Pyxicephalus; species Pyxicephalus adspersus. The sequence continues at coordinate 124,056,820 of NC_092858.1, forward strand.
GTCATTCATGCCATCTTACTTAATATGCGTGGTGCAATGAAGATTAATATATAAATGTCATCATTTCTTTAATCTTACTAAGCTGTCTATGTCATTTTCAGTCTTAAGAAAATTCTAAGCAGTCTGAAGTGCCATCCTACTTTTAATTGGCAAAATGTCCTCTAAAGTTCTTTTAAAGTGATTTAATCCTACAGTGGAATAGTAATACAATAAAATGGTAATACAATAAAATAAAATACATAGTTCATATTCTATTGGGTAAACTTTTTAACCTGTCAGAGAACTTTCTGTTCAACCAGTAATGTGTTTCAGGAACCTGACGCATACTGCATAGCTAGGGAAGGAGTAACCACTATTTCTCTTTTTATCTTTTCAGTTTCTACTGTGATACGGCACTGTGATCTGCTGATTCTTTTTGCAAAGCGCAGGCAAGTAACAAGCTGCTCGAATAAACTAGAAAAAGGTGTTGCTGCCTGTAAACTGTGGCAGTGATGAGTGAATCACAAAGACTGCAACACTATTAGAAACTTTCAATTTTTACCATTTTGGTAATATTTTTATTACCATTTACAATAAAAAGCATTTTGTAAATGAACCATAAAAAAAGAGTGTCATTCTGTTTTTTTTTTATATATATATAATTTTTAGTTTTGTTTCTTGCCACTGCAGTTTATCGAAATCCCTCTGTAAACTTGTGGTGGCTATATGTAGCAAGTGGATCAGTCCAGTAATGGTCAAACCTGAGCTACAGTATTGCACTTCAGTACATAAAGAATTTATTTTTAATTTAACATTGTTTTACAACTTTTTATAACAAATACAAACATTAGCATATAGACATTAATTAGGCCAATTACCACATGTCAAAATAGATCAACATAACAAAATTATAACAAACAATTATATCAACAATAAAACCAAGATTTGTTTTTTTTTTAATATCGAAAACCTAAACTGTAATTTGAAATGTAGAAAATATGGTGTAATTGTATTTCAAAAAGCAGATAAATTTGCTATTTTATTTTAGCAACAGAAAATAGCTTTTGTTGTAAGATTTTGAAGATGAACCTATATTACAAATATAGAAATTGCAATTTTGGTTCACATACGGTAATTGGTATTTGCTCTACATATGAAAGTTAGGTCTTAAGTGGGTTTCCTCGGAATCAAATCATACATTATGAATGCATGACCTTTCTGTGTTTAATTAACATGACAGTGGGAAGTAACAGGGTATGCTGGAGCGTGTGTTACCATTTCATCAGCCCTTTTATACTGGTATGCTACATATCAGTAATCTGCCCTTCAGAACACCATGGAAATTGCAAAATCTTAGCAGTGGAGTATCTGTACTTTTTTATGATTGGATTCTTTTTTCTTAACATTAGTAATTGATGACATGTCAAAATGTTAAACTGTTTATTGAAGCAGATGTGCCAGTTGTGATGAAAAGATTCCAAAAAAACATAGCTACTAGAGGTTTTAGGATACTTTTGTATCAGTTGTAGTGATTCTAGGGTTATAAGGATTGATTGGGGTAAATATGAGGACGGATCTATGCAATTATATTTTTCATGTGAAGGCCTGCTTTATTAAAACTCTCCAAGACTGGAGAACATAGACTTTTGTGAACTTGGGTAATCCAGCAAACCTGGAATGGATTTCCTAAAATAATTTGTTATTAGTTGGAAAATGTTTTCAATCCTGGACTAGATCCTTTTTAAGTTTGCTGGATCACCCAAGTTTAAGAAAGTCAACATTCTCCAGTCTTGGAAATCAGGCTCATTGTGTCCTACTTCATAGGTTGTAATATTGACCCAATAACATAGGTGTGAGTTGGTCAAGGTATCATTCACACTAGTCAATTTTCCTCTCTTATACTCCATCCTGGAGCTTGGGCCTTGGTTGCAATTTTTGGACTGTGAAGGTTGTCCACCTATCCAAGGTGACCTTACTAAGTAAATTGGTCAAAGCAATCAGGGCTCACATTGTTGAGACAGTATACGGCTTGGAATGCACCACATACATCATCATGACATAAATGTCCTAATTTTGGCTTAGATGAGCTGTGCTTTTTGGCCTTCAATGGCCACTACAAACAAAAAATGACTATAGAGCAATATTAAGGCTCCAATCACATGGTAACTTTAATTAATGGATTTTGAAAAACGGTGGTGCAGCATTACATTATTACACTGCCAATTTCCATATTTCTAAAGCCTGTGTATAGCACTATATAAAATAATTTCTGTACAACACAAAACCATATTCCAGCATTGTGCACATTCTGATGTGTTTTTTTTTTTATATTGTGCTATGTATAATATGTGCTATGCGGTAAATGTGACTATCCTTGGCCCCCTAACTTCTTTAGGCTTTATTAATTTCAAAGTCAGGTGCCGTCAAGCAATAAGCCATAATAGTGTACATCTGTATATTTTTCATTATCCCACTTGTACCAACAATGCAACCATGGGCTGCAAGGGGGGAAAGAGTGGGAGTATGTAATAAATCATATGTGGACAAGCATATTTTATTCTTGTATTTTTCTGTTGAGGAAAACTAAATATTAAAACTATAAAATGTATGTATATTTATATATATATATATATATATATATACAGTGGTACCTTAATATAAGTCCGCTTTGGAATAAGTCCAACTTAGTATAAGTCCTGTTTGGACACAATAAATTTTGCTTGGTATACAACCTTTGTGCTCGAACTTGTATGGGTCAAAATGAGTCATAACACCATGCGCTACCCTTATTTACCTCTTTTGAGACAAAGCCACGACTGCCCACGAGGGTCAGTACTCCAGTTGCTACCATTCAGTGGACAACCTGCACTATAACTCTCTGTGAATTACATAACATCTCCTCCTCCTCCCTTCTTATCACCATCCTAGTAGGCACTCGACTCTTCTCAGCAAGGTAAAGGGAGGTTACATTTTCATTTTTGTCATCTAATTGCTTTTGTATTTATGTATTTTAGTGTTAAGCAGTGTTTAAGGTATTCTATACAACCCCATCAATGTATAATTTGCCAATAACAATAGGATTTTTTTCACGGGAACAGATTAATCATTTTCCTTTTATTTCTTAAGGGAAAATTTTGTTTGGTATAGGTCCTGTTTGGTTTGGTATAGTCCAAGGGTTTAGAACGGATTAAGGATTTATACCAAGGTACCACTGCATATATATTAAAAACACACTGCAGAGATGATAAGGTAGACTAATAGCAAACGGAAGTCATGTGTTAGCTAATCAGTAATCTCATATATATATATCAGTTGCTATGGGTTATCACCGTCTGCACAATCCGATAGCTGCCATTTTGGTCTTCATCTGTTGTGTGACATCCTACTCTAAACTGACTTCTCTACTAATGAAACTGCATTTCCCAAATCTACACTGGATCACCCTGCAGTTTTGGTACCCACAGCCTTTTCCTGGAGTGCAGATATCCAGGTGGCATGAATACTGAAAAATGAAATGTGTGTGCCAAAGTGCAGATCTTACAGATGGCTTGCTTACTTTGGAACCCATTATGTGTGTCCTTGGTGCTGATCTTACTGAAAGCATGAATAATAGGGAAGGGGTAATTATGCATGCAAGAGTGCAGTTCTTTTTTGGGAGCAATGACAGAAGAAAAATGTAATTTCCAGCATTTGGGGAGGGTTGAGTTGGCTGCCCATTTAAAATAAGCAAGCTGCTTTAATGCAATTCTAATGAGTGGCAAAACTTACCTGTGGTAACAGACCACAATAAACCTCAAAGGTGTGCGGGGGTCCTAAATAATAACTTTACTGACATCCACCTGCCCAGTTACAGGTTCTCTTTAAGACTGGATGACAGCCATGCTGCCCTTACAACTGGGACATGAACTGTCAAACCCATGTAGAATAGAGTAACCCAGGGGCTTTTTATTTAGCAGATATTTTATAAATTTTATTACATCTATAACCAGTCTCACACTACCATATAAAACTGAGGACATTTTACTTATGTTGAACAAAGATATAAACAGATGTAGATTATGGTTGTAATGTTGTCACTTTTAGTGGGAAGTTCAGACAATTTAAATATCATAAAGCTGACTCCTGACTTTTACAACAAAATGTTATTCACACGCTATAATACAAGGAAAATGAATATTTCTTGTTTTTATAAATTTCCTGGTATTACAAGCAGAAAGGATACACTCATAAAAATGTAATAAAAAGAAGAAATTAACTTTTCAGCTTCCTTAATGGCTGTGAATAATTCACAGAGGCATAGCAGGAGTTTGTTTTAAATTATAGAAACAAGCTGAAAAATGTTACATGGATGCTAATAATTATAACATTCATGTAACATCTGCGTATTATGTTTACCATTTCTTTGTAATGATGGGGGCGACATTTTATGGTAAGTTGTTCATCATACAGTAAATTGTGTATATTTCTTTTTCTGATTTTATACATTCTCTTTTTTTAATTCAAAAACATATACAAAACATAAATGAGTGTGTAGGGTGGCAACCAATGGGTACTTTTTTGCTATATATCTTTCTTATGACTTTGGTGTGTTTTTAACCGTTCCATGACCAGGGATCATTGAATGCTAGATGCGCAGGCCAATTTTAGCTGAATAATTTTTCACAAATAAACTAGATGAATTAAAACAAGAGTTAAATAACTTGACAATAACTCAATAGCACATTTACAAATCTAAATGCATAAATAAATATAATTAAGAACATAAGGATTTAGTATACTGCTTTTACACACTCTCTACCATGCTTTTCAAATATATATTGACAAATGCACACAAATATAAAAGCAAATTATAATTTGTTTGCAAATACTGACAGTTACAGTATTAAACAGATAAACACAACAGTGTGATCCAGTGTGCAGCCAAAACTTTTACGACTTGGATATCTGCACTTTTTTTTAAATTAGATTTAGATATGCTTTAAAATATGACACTGTACAATTTCTATACAGGAATGTTGCTAATCTCTAATTTGAAAAAAAGACAAAAAAGCAACATCATTGCATATCGTGCTGTGCTGTTTTAAAAAATCTGGAGTTAAAATTAAGCATTTATTCTTTGCAATTAACATATATATATATTATGGGTATATACATGTTTTGTGTTCTAATTTTTGGCAAGTAGGTAGAGAGAGCTGTTTTGTTGAAATAATCCTGCTCCATATAGATCTCAGTAGCTCAAACTAAAATGAGTACAAGGAAGGTCATCTGTTTGCCTGAAAAAAATATTACATTTATACACATAACATTTTGCTACCCCCTACATTTGTGAAAGTAACAATCTGTTCAAGGGAATTTTTTTTTTTTTTTTTTAGCAGAATCACCACTTTTGAAAAATGATGATCATCAAACTTAAAAAGTGACTATTGCCAGTTGGCATTCTCCACTTTAAAAGTAAAAAACGTAATGAGCTACATTGGAGATTAGTGGCCAGATGTAAGTCTGTGGATACTAATCATAGATTTTTAAAAATTAGAGTGAGGAAAAGGCCATGGCAATGAATGATGTTTTTAATTGCCAATTTAAGGTTACAGTATGGCGATCAGTCACTGATAAGCACTCTAAATGACTGATCCCCTTTTTAGTTCAGGTTAATTATTTAGCATAGTGAATTATCACCCTGCAAATGTTATGTAGCTTAGTGAATATGGCAAAAATGTACTTTGTAAAGCATACCCAGTCACAAGCATGGAAATTATTTTTAACATGATTGGATGGCTGAAGTCAGCCATATTCACTAAGCTACATGAAAATTTCAGTCACTTTGCTAAGTGGACTAACTACATGTCTTTGGCTGCATACACACGTGCATTAATTGTTGTTGGAAAGGATCTTTCACGATCCTTTCCAACGACTAACGTCTGCACGATGCATGAACGAGTTCTGTACATACAGCACTGTTCTGCTCTATAGAGAGGGAAGGGGGAGAACGATGGAGCGGCACCCTGCTGCACCCTGCTGCACACTCTCACCCTTCACTTCTATTAGGATCGTTTGTCGTCCATCGGCTGTGGATCCGCCAGGACAGTCGTTCGGAAGATGGATGACGGGCGCTGTACACACGCCAGATTCTTGTCCGATATAGGCCTTGAGACAATTTTTGGACGAGAACCATTGCAAGGGTGTACGTAGCCTTTGGTAAATCGAACAGGGTAGTTAAAAAAGTAAAAAACAAACACTTACCTGGTCCCATCGGCGTCCTCCAGTGTCCTGCCATCCTCTGACTGCATCCTCTTCCTCGATCTGTCCCCCAGCGAGTACGCTGACATTCACCAAGAGTTCCCAAAAACCTCAGTGCGTACAGCCGTCGCTAGGGGCGCGGCGGGAATTTCAACTTATTGCAATCAACACAAAATAACTGTATTGAGAGCAATTCAGTGGATTTCTATGTCTAAAAGCAGTTAAAGTCATGTTAAAGTTTATTATTACATTTTTTTTATTTTTAATTGATTTAATTTATTATTTTGACATGATTTTGTGTTTCAAACTTTATATACTCATACTATTATATTATACTGTAAAATAAATTTTCGTGAAAACACTGTACCGCTTTTAGACATATAAAACCGGGCAGAAATGAAGCGCCTTGATGATCTTCACAAGGCCAGTGTGATTTGGATATTGTTTTTGCATATGTATTAGTGACTGAACCTGTTTTCATATGAAGCTTCAAGGCAGAAATCCTTAGAAAATGGGATTTTCAGATTGCCTAACTTGAGTTATTATTATTATTATTATTATTAATAATAACTTAACATTGGATTTACATATTCATGTATGCTTGAATCTAATTAAGGGGTCTATTTCTAAAGCAGTGAAACATTGGGCCTGATTTATAAGAGCTTTCTAAGGCTGGAGAGAATATAGTTTCATCAGTGAAGCTGGGGGATCCAGAAAACCTGGAATGGATCTGGTCCAGGATTCAAAATATTTGCTACCACTAGCAAATTACTTTGAAGAAATCCATTCCAAGTTTGCTGGATCACCCAGCTTCACTGGTAAAAGTGCATTCTCTTCAGCCTTGGAGAGCTTTAGTAAATCAGGCCCATTCTGTAGAAGAGACTCAATCATGGCCATTGGAAACACATGAACCTGAAAAACTCTCCACCAGGGAATGTTTTTGTAAATGTCAGATTCACTGCTTTCTAAGTAGTCCACTAGGTGATAAACACTACAAATACCTTGATCTTTTATTTAAAGATCGACAATCTAGTTCCAGTGTCAGACTCACTAAATAGTTTATTTAAAAATTTAATTATGGGCTTTTTGGCTAAGTTTTTTTTTTGAGTAAATGAGTATTACCTTCTTTCCGGTGTCACACCACATTTGAGAGCTCTTGTAGATCTTGCTGTTCTTGACTGTCATCTCTTGACTGTTCCAGAGGTAAAATTGATGATTTTTGGGTCTCTATGTGACCCCCAACAGAAATTGTTTTACATGACACAATTAGCTAATTTATTACAGCTCTCTAAGACTGGAGAAGATAGACTATTATTATGGGAGATTATGTGTGATCCAGCAAACCTGCAATGGTTCAGGATTGAAAAATAATTTTTATGAAATCCATTCCGAGTTTTTTGGATAGCCCAGGTTCCCCTATGCTAGTCTATTTTAGACTATCTTAGTCCTAAAGAGCTTTAATAGATCAGGCCCAATGGGAGGTGGATATGAGCTCGCTTGGGCAGTCAAAGATTGGCAAAAAGTTCCCTTTACAAGAATATTAACTTTTTCATCAAGGCAAAATATATTAAGCAGCTATACAGTGGCATCTGGTTCTCAACAGGCTGCACAAACACAACCCACTGCTTTTCTGCCCTGCTTCTGGGGGTGTGGTCTGTTGGGCATGGTTTTAGATGCATGGTGGCAATGTCCCTGTGTTAGTCAAATCTGGACTAGAATTTTCAACCTTGTTTACTCGGTTACTCATTTTAACATGCCTAAATAATTGGAAATGCTCTATTTCCCAGGCTGAACCCCACTTCCCCCAAGCAGACTGCACACTTGATTTCCTATACAGGTAGTCCCCGGGTACATTGCGAGATAGGGACTGAAGGTTTGTTCTTAAGCTGAATTTACATATGTGTTGCAACAGGTACATTATTTTAATAAATGCAATTAGGACAGATGTTTGTCTCAACATATTATTAGGCAGCGTGGTGTTAGTTACTGTATGAAACCTTCACTGTGAGTTATTCACAAACAAATCAAGAAAAAAAAAACTTTATGGAGCCTCGACATTTATTACCTTCTAGAGCAAGCTGTGCTTTGATTTGAAAAAAGATACAATTGAAGAATTTGTCTTGGTCATTAAAGAGTTGGAAGATCTTGCAGAAGAGCTCAGTCTCAGCCGTGTTTAGCAAAATATTTCTTCTGCAAGTTGTTCAAACTGCCCCCTGCCCCCCATCAAGCCTCTGTCCTGCACAAGAACAAGCAGGGAAGCCCCGATCCTATCTAGGAGTCGTTCATATGCCCTTAACTCGGGGACTACCTGTATTCTCCTAGCTGCATGCGTTTCCATTGCCTATTATTAGAAGGCCTTTACAATACCCCTCGACTTCACCAAAACTAAACTAAATTTGATCATTTTCAATGACAAACTAACCTATACAATCAGTCATAACTTGACACTTTCTACAAAACATGGTACCCCTGTATTAAATACCTAACTATAACATAGTGAGATGCTGAACACAATCTCTCACGGGTCCTATGAGGGCTGATAATCCTACTGCCACAGACCTGTACTTTGCTATCATTATTGTTATTTTTCTGTTTGGTTGACATTATTTGATGTGGAAATGTATTTAGTACACTTTTCACTCTGTTCCATTTACTAGTTGCATCATTTTAATGCCCAAATTGTTTTTCCAAGTTCAACCTGATATTTCCCTTCTATTCCCTCTCCCTCCTCCCCGGTTCGCCCTTTTATTTCCTCCTTCTTACTCCTCTAAAGCTGCTTGTTCATATCAATAAATGCGTGTTGATAGACAAACATTATTGTTACAAAAGATCTTTGACCTCTTAAGGTGCGTACACACTTCCAATTTTTATCGTTCCAATCGAACGACGAACGATCGATTGGGCAAAAAATCGTTCGTAAAAAAGTAACCAACGACGCCGACGAACAAGGAAAGTCGCTGGAAACGAACGACCGGACCGGCGGATCGGATTGGACGACGATCGTTGAACATCGTTCGTGTGTACGGTCGTTCGTTGATCGTCCATGTTCAGAGCATGCGTGATGAACGAACGTCCGTTCACTTTCCTGTCGTGCACATAGTTCCTCTATCGCTTAAACGATCGTATCTATTGTGTGTACAATATCTACGAACGATCGTGTCGTTACCTCTATGTGCAGGATCGGTGCTATACGATCGTTCGTGTATATCGTGCAGGAACGTTCGTCGTTCGTTTTCCGACGATAATAATTGGAAGTGTGTACGTAGCTTTACTATGTTTCTCCTGTTACACCTTGTTCAGCCTGTACATAAAAGTTTTTCATTTTCATGTTTTAAATTCGGAAACCCCCATTCAATTTTCAGACTTTGTATTTTAGATTATTTAAATGTGTAAACGCAACTGAATTTAAACTTTACAAATGACAGTAATTGGTATTCTTATTGCAAGCATTATTCTGTTAAGTTTACGTTTTACATGGAGATGAATACAATCACATCTGCATAATTATTATCTCAGTCATCTTACAGACTTGATTTGAATGTTGTGTAGGATTTTATTACTGCCTCCAGCAAATTAAAATAAAATACTGAACAGAATATATTTACATTTACATGAAAGTACTCAGGGGTTCTCTTCTCAGGAGAGCAGCAGAATGTACAATATATTCACAGCTGCAACATATTCTAGGAACAAAAAAACACTTAAAAACAAACTTCAAAACAGAATTTTTTGGGAGTTATGTTGATTTTGTTGCAATTTCAAGTATTGTATTTGAATTTTAACATAGCATAATTTTGGTATTATGATATTGTTCAGAATTGTTGACCACCAGCATTTTTTTTTGCAGTAAAGAAAGGTTAGTGAATTATTTTGTACTTTAGATTCATTGTTGGTTTTTTTCATCATTTCAGCACTGGATATAGTAGTGAACGGTGAGAGACACTTTTTAGTATTTTATTTCAGATACAGCAATGAAGGGTTATATGCATTATTTGTATGCAGTAGAAAGGTGTTTTTGACTTTTCCTTAGTTTTTAAAAAATAGAGTTTTGTTGAAACTGAGTTTTGTTAATTTTCAATTTTCATATAATGGGAAAGGTTTTAATCCTTTTTCAATATTGTTTTAACCTTTTGGAATAGGCCATCAAACTCTATCTTTATGGACAGTATTGTGGAAAATTTCGAGATTGAAATAAATAGTTCATATTTCATTGTAGGGTTTTAACTATGGATACACAATAAGTATGTGGCCCCATTCTTCAACATAATCACAACAACTTGTACCTATATCAGACTTTCCACCTGACACAGTATTGCTGCCTTGATTTCCAGAGTTTCCATCCTCCTCCCAGTTACATTAATGATATCATAAAAATATCTCTTGCCAACTGAGCTATCTGCCATTATTTTTAAACGCAGTTTCATGATATCTCATTTCATGTTACTGGGGCGTACATCTTGGTAATTTTATTTGCATATAATCTACAAAACATATTGCTTACCAACTCAAGGCACCACCAAAGTTCCCATAATTTCTCATTTGTACTACTGCGGCCCTCCTATGTTCAGTCTCAAAATACTGAACTAGTTACAGTCTTTCATGAATTCTGCTTTGCCCACCTTTGCCAGTCTCTTCACAGCTTCCAATCAACCAGGCCACAAAACTGAAATGACTACTTGAATAAATTGAAAAACTCAGGCCCACCTATAGAGAGGCCCGTAGCAGGGAAATGTGCGAGGGCTGGCATGACAGGCGTGCTCAGACTGAACAAAGAAAGAAGGGGGGAAAGGGTTAAGGTGGAGTGGCACGTGGAAGCAATGGGGATGGAGAGAGGGTCAGGTCAAAAGTTTAAGAGGAGGAGATAGGAGGGGGTAAAAGGAGAGTGCTACGGAGATCTAGGACAGTTTTTTGAAAGAAGAAATTGCCCACCCGCCCGCCCGCCCCAAGGGTTTGATGTGGTGGCGGTTGAAGTCTCGGGGAAGGTAAGAGTCAGGGTTAATTATGGTTGGGGGACACCCGAGGTGGTGGTGAAATTCCCCCTTTAAAATGGTAAAAGGTGGAGGCCCCTGAGAGGGTGTAGTGCGGCTAGGGGCCAAGATGGTGTGGCGGTTGGATTGGTATTGAGATTGGTGGTGGCAGACTTTACCTTCAGGACCTGCAACCCAGTTGGTGGCAATATGTTGGGGTTAAAGTAGGAATTGGTTTAAGTAAACGAAGGGTTAATATATAGTTTATTAATGGTTATTTATTGATGGTTATTTAAGGGTTAATTTATTGTTGTCGTTATTTAAATGTTATTTATTTGTTTGTTGTTTGTTTGTTGTTGATTTGTTGTTGAGTGATTATACTGTATAATTTTATATATGCAAAGTTAATTTATGAAAAAACTGTTAAAGTTTGTTATAATTAATAAACGGCTGCTTGCCAGCCATTTAAATCGCAAAAGGTGTGGAGTATTTTTGGGAATTAAGGGGAAAGGGAGGGCTGGCAAGAGTAAGATGGAGTAGAGGTAAGTGTTGAAGGGGGGGGATATTGGTTTTAGCAATGGTCCGAGCTACCCTAGTCAAGTTCTGACCTTATCTTCAAATACTGTTTAAGCTGCCCATTCTGTATTCTACTGACCTTTAAATGTCCTCCGCAGTTATATGCTCTTCATACGCAATGGGATTGATTGGGAAGCTCTCCAAGCCTGGAGAGAATGCACTTTCACCAGTGAAGCAGGGTGATCCAGCAAACCTGAAATGGATAGTGGTAGCAAATGTTTTGAATCCCAAGCCAGATTCTTTCCAGGTTTTCTGGATCACCCAGCTTCTCTGATCAAAGTATATTTTCTCCAACCTTGGAAAGCTTTAATAAATCAGGTCCAATGTTTCACCGCTTTATAAATAGATCCCTTAAATAGATTCAAGCATATTTTCATCAGTATGGTGATCTAGCAAACATGGAGTACAGTTCTTCAAAATCATTTGCTAACAAATGTTTTGAATCCTGGACTAGATCCATTCAAAATCTAGATCACCCAGCTTCACCAATGAAGGTGTATCTTCTCCAGCCTTGGAGAGCTTAGATAAATCAGGCCCAATGAGTCAAAATTTAACTTGTGCTTTCATTACCCAGTACTCAGCAAACATAACCCCATTTCTTGCTTTTAGGGCCTAATTTTTTACCCTGAAGAGGAGACCTTTATTTTTAGAAAAATTAAGGGTTTCAGCGAACACAAAACATAATATGCAAATTTACAGCTCATGGCATATTAGCATGATCGGTGGACTGTAATAAAAAGGTGGATCTAATAATAAATTAAATAATGATTACTCTTTATTGTAAGGTATGTGCTTGTTTTGCTACACAGTATTTTTGCATAGGTTTTTAGCAATATTAATTTATTTGAATTGACACTCTATTTTTATTGCTATTTAATACCAAAAATACATTTTCATTGTTGTTCATTGTCAAAAAAATACTTTGCATTAATATTCAGTAGCATAAAGTTTAGTGGCAAGCTAAAAGTTTAGTGTGTTGGTTTTCAGTGGCAAAACCATCCTTTGCCTTGATGATTCTGATCAATATTTTCCCTTCCCATACCATGTTATTTACAAAAGTGAACAGAATTGCCCCATCTGCTGTCCCCCATGTTGTTTATCCAGCTGTTGTTCCCCATTCAGGGATGTGAGGCACTGGAGCTTATATGGTACTATGGAGTAGAATAATTTACTTCAAAAGTGGGCAGCACCAAAACAGGACCTTAAATTGCTTTCTAAGGAAGCCTATATTATGTTTCACATGTCTCACCAAAAACCTTATTTTAGTCCTCCTACACCTCTGTTGTCAATCATTTGGGTTGATTTATAGAACTATTTTTAACTATATAACAAATCCAACCTCTAAATTACTGCATTTGTATATGGAAAAATCAGTAAAAAGGAGAAGTATAAAAAGACACTTGGTATCAGAATTTGACGGGGAGATAATTCAAAGGCAAGCAAGAGGAGGGGTGTAGGAAGCACAGAATGAAGGATCAGCAGAGAGATCAAGCAATGAGTAGTGCAGCACTAATATCACTAGTTTCACTACCAATATCACAAGACCACCAATGAAAGGCATGGAGCTTTAAAATATCACTCATGCACAACAAAGAGCCTCAAAGCACACTGATATTTTTTAGTAGACATTTAAGAAAAGGTACATTTAGCAAAGCAAACTGCTTGAGTACAGTTGGTTTTCTAGATGTTTCCTATAGAATGGAAAATCTTTTTTTATATCCGGTTCCACTTTATCCATGACAGGTAATTTTTCCTATAATATAACAAGTCTGCTTGTTGTTTAACTTTTCCATTTTGCCAAAAATAAAACATTTTGGTGGCCATTAAAATCCTTAACCTACAATAAATCCACATTTTCAAAGGGATAAAAGGGTCATTGAAATCTGTTGCTAAAACTTAGTAGATGTACTATGTAAGTTGTAGTAATTTATCAATTGTAGATGGAAATTGCTTTCTATTCAACTTGTTTGCTTTGCATTAGACAGCTAAATAAATCTGGCTCTTACAATGTCAGTGCATGATATGACTGAAAAAATAAAAAAAATAGAAAAACAAAGAAGCCATTTTTCATGTCCTCGACTGTATATTATTGCTAGGCACATTTCAAAGCCATAACCCTGTGCAGAGTTCAAGAAAGAAGCTACAGGCACTTGAATATAGATGATTATTAAACTCCAATTTTATTTCATAGGAGCAGTCAAACAGAACAATATTTATTAGAGCTGCGGAAAGTGGTAATTCATCCATGTGATCACTAGCTGACAGAGACTAGGGGTTCCTTCATTTCTACATGAATAGTTTCTTGAATAGTATCATAGTGTTCAATAAAAGGGAAATTGGGTGAATTATTTTTTCCAGTCACATGTTGCCACACACAAAGACATATTTTATCTGGCTTATTTGAAGTGGAAATTCACAAAGCTTTCCAGATATTAGGGGTGGAATCTAGGTGGGCCTTCCTGTAGCTGCTTGGGAGGCAGGATTTTATTTGCTGACCTATTGGGATTTTATGCTGCCTTTAAAAAGGCTTGAATAATTTTCTAGTTTGATAGATAGTGAGGGTCTAAGTGTGTGATATCAATCATTTGCTTTTACTGCAAAAACAAGAAAGCATACAACTCATGGTACATTACATGGATGCCAAATCTGTTCCCTCTGCTACCCTTCAGACTTTCATCCTCAGTGTGACCTCCATCTGATTTTCTTACTCATTTCTTACTCTTCATGTAGCCCACCTCCCTCTACCTTGCTACAGTGGATGATCCCATCAAAATTCCCCTTTCCCACTAACTCCATGGCTGTGTGGCACAGGATGAGAGCCTGTTACCCATGCTGCAATAAATCTAGTGTTGTGTCTAACATTGGATGGCATCATTGATACCACCAGTTTCCTGGCTGTCACAATCAGCTGCCTTCTTTATAGGCTTCAACTAAATGCGTCTTTTTAGGCTGTCACTGTCCCAAAGTAACCCATTGTCTTTGAACTGTGGTGCATCAGACAGAAAGGTTACAATTTTGCTTTGCTCATACCGGTCTAGCATATGTGATGACAAAGTGTTCAGCCAATGTAGCCAACTTTTGGTACTGAAATGTAACAATTTTTTTTTAAATCATACTAATTTATTAAAAACCATAAAAACATACAAATGAAAACATGTGTGGTGACCCCCTCGTACAAATAAAACCCAACGCTTTTATACACTTAGGACCTTTGTGGAAATAAATTGAAATGAGGGGGATTGGGTATAGATATATCCCAACGAAAGTAGGGAGTTGGGTGGTAAAATTACATCACAGCATAATTAAAATATCAAAAACAATTTATTTCAAACATATATTCAAAAACATTTTGCTTTTCAATACATAAAAGGTTAAAATATATGAGTAAATTGTAACTCATGCATACAAACATTATTATTAATTATGGATGAGCGAGCAAAATTTTTAATTTTGATCTCTCGGCTAGGGATGAGCGAGAAGGCCTCTGACAGTCTCGCAAAAATTTCCTCGAACTTCCAATGGGTCTGCAAAATTTTGGCGAACCGATTTTGCGAATTTAAGTTAAAGTCAATGGGCCGACTTTAAACATTAACCCCCCCAGGCGGTAATCCCGAGTGACTCGGGGTGGAATCCACTTGCAAAAAGCGGTAACCCCAAGTCACACTCGGGGTAAGTTTGGAAGCCCCTCTTACCTGCAACCCACGATCCAGTGGCAAACAAATGATCCTGCTGTGATGCTGGGGTGTCTGTCCATTGGGGGGCGTGGCCGGGCGGGAAATTTAAAAGTGACATCTTCCCAGTAATGCAGTGGAGTGATGGATTCTGAGGGCGGGAAATATAAAAGCAGATCTGCTTTTAAAAAAGTAGTCTGCTTTTAAATATTTTTTTACAGTAAAAAAACGCATAAAAACATATAATAAAAGAATAAATACACATTTTAGTGTACCAAGTATCATTGCCCAATGCCCTGATTTACATTTTGCCCACTATTAGCCCTGACCTTGATCTGACCTTTTAAAGACTTATAAATCACTTCCTGAATGTAACATTTCATCACTTTGTCTTTGACCTTGATTGTTCCTGACTGATTACTGGAGACCACATGGCATCCAAAAGGCATCTTGCCAGCGCAAGCGCTGTTTTGGAGGAACTTGTAGTGCCCTGTATTCTTGGATAGAGAAACTCTGAGCAAGTCCCCATTCATCACATGTAGTGCCTGAACATTGTAGTGCAACTGCAGAGGTCTGCAGTTCAGCTTCCCACATGACATCACATGGGAAACTGAACTGCAGATTATCTCTGCAGTTCCAGTACGATCTCTGGACACAACAGGTGATGAATGGGGACTTGTTCCCATTCATCAATTTTAGTGCCCTGTATTCTTGGATAGAGAAACTCTAAGCAAGTATACATAATAGAAGGACAGCACAGCCACAGCGATTGCTGTTGCAGCGCTGTACTATGTATTCTTGGAATGAGTTTCTCTATCCAAGAATACAGGGCACTACAAGTGATAAATGGGGACAAGTCCCCATTCATCACCTGTAGTTTCCGGACATTGTAGAGGAACTGCAGAGGTCTGCAGTTCAGTTTCCCATGTGACGTCATGTTGGAACTGAACTGCAGATTACCTCTATAGTTCCAATAAGATCTCCGGGCACTACAGGTGATGAATGGGGACATGTCCCCATTCATCACTTATAATCCCCTTGAGATCCCACAATGACACGAGGATTCCCACAGCTGTACAGCCGCAGGAATCATAATGTCATTGTGGGAAAACCTGTAAAATAAAAAAAAAAGTTAGTTAAAAACATACAAACTCTCAATAAATTACTTTAAAATTAATTTTTTTTTTAAACACATTTTTTACATTTTTTTGTAAATTGCTGTTGCCGCGCTGTGCTACTACTATGTATTCTTGGATAGAGTTTCTCTATCCCCATTCATCACCTGTAGTGCCTGGACAATTCCACTACAATCTCCGGTCACTACAGGTGGTGAATGGGGATTTGTCCTTATTCATCACCTTTAGTGCCCTGTATTCTTGGATAGAGAAACTCTATCCAAGAAAACATAGTAGAAGCACAGCGTGGCAACAGGGATTGCTGTTGCAGCGCTGTACTATGTACTCTTGGATAGAGTTTTTCTATCCAAAAATACAGGGCACTACAGGTGATGAATGGGGACAAGGCCCCATTCATCACCTGTAGTGCCCATTGTAGTGGAACTGCAAAGGTAATCTGCAGTTCACTTTCCCACGTGATGTCACAATGGAACTGAACTGCAGATTACCTCCGCAGTCCCACTATGATCTCTGGGCACTACAGGAGATGAATGGGGACTTGTCAAAGTAGAAGCATAGCGCGGCAACAGGGATTGCTGTTGCAGCGCTGTACTATGTATTCTTGGATAGATTCTCTCTATCCAAGAATACAGGGCACTACAGGTGAATACAGGGCACTACTCTGAGCAAGTCCCCATTCATCACTTGTAGTGCCCGAACATTGTAGTGGAACTGCAGAGGTCTGCAGTTCAGTTTCCCACGTGACATCACAAGGGAACGGAACTGAAGATTACCTCTGCAGTTCCACTACGATCTCCGGGCATTATAGGTGATGAATGGGGACAAAGCAAGAGGTATCAGACTGAAATATCTGTAGGAAATTCTTCTGCAGCAAATGGTCTTCCTTGCTAAATAGGACCAGGTAGCATCAAAAACTGCAATATCTGTATATATGCAGACATACAGAAGGCTCCTAACCTGTCCCTGTCACAATCCACGTCTCTCCTTGCTTCTATCCTTCTCCCAGAACACAAGATGGAGTGACTAACCCCTCCCTCATTCCCTGTATATATGCCTCTGCTTAGATCTCTCCTGATTGGGCTGCTGGGCCTTGCTGTGCTTCCTGGGAGCAAATGATTTGCTCCCAGCCTCTCCATTCCTGCCTGAAATAGTTGCCTTTCCCGCCCTCTGCTTTTACCCTCGTTTTTTTAGCGAGAACATCATCTCATGGCGAATCACAAGGCCGTTCTCGCCTTAATGTTTGGTAAGTGAGAAAGGCCCGATTCGCAGCAAGATCGAACTTACAAATCTCGCTCGCTCATCCCTACTCGCTCACCCCGCGTGATTCCAATCAGCTGTGACCGCAAGTACGCACAGTCACTGGGCTGTACTTATCAATGATAAGTACAGCCTGTGTGACTGAGGGAACTGAACTCAGATGAACTCTCAATGGACATACTCCATTGATAGCTCATCTGGAGTTGGTCTGCCATCACAGCTGATTGGAAGCACTCACGTTCCTCCAATCAGCTGTGACCGCAGGTTCCTACGCTCCCCTAGCTGTACTTATCAATCATAAGTACAACCTGGTGACCGTGGGAACTGAATTCATATGAACTCTCAATGGAGAAACTCCATTGAGAGTTTATTGGGAGTTCACCTGCAGTCAGGTTCCCATGCTCCCTAGGCTCTACTTATCAATACAGCCCAGGGAGCGTGGGAACTTGCACTGAAATGGAATTCACGAAATCGGTTCGTGGAAATTTCGAGGACCCATCAGATGTTCGGGGAAATTTTTGCGAGAATGTCAGAGGCATTCCCTCCCTAATATTAAGTACAAAATATTGCATAGTGATTTTTGTTTTTGTGAAACAACGCATTTCTTCTTCCTGGGAATGCTTGAAATCTGTCATCTCTTTCTCCTTGCATTAATAGAGCATATTGTAGCAAGGTTATGTCTGTGATTCAAGCTATTTGTTAAAAAATCATACTTACCTACAAAAATCCCATATACCTATACCAACTAGTTTTATATATACCATTCATAGCTACCTATAAGAGCATCTGTGCCTGTGCAAACTGAGCTCCCAGGAATTAGTGTCTTTACATCATGTTCCAATATAGGCCAAACTGTACCTACCTTTGTTTGTTTGTGATGTTTGCCTGAGGAAGCAGGGAGGGAATTCATTCATCCCAGCACACACAAGGGAAGCCGGGAATGCTGGTTTTACCAGGTGGAGCAATTAGACAGGTAAGATGCATTATTGCAGAAGAGGCATTGCCAGTCCTTTTCTGCAATAATGACCTTACTGATCATACAAATTTAGTTCCACTTTAAATAAGCTCCAGATATAATGAGACAACACAATTACAAAAATTCTATATTACTTCTTTTTTAAGGTGCTAAACAAGATTTATCTGTTTACAAGTGTTTAGTAACCCTTTTATATGAAAAAAGGTATTTTGTTAATTTTTTTTTAGTCTTTTTTACTGCGGCAGTAAACATTGAATGGGAAACCCAGAGCCTCCTGAGATACATACGTTATTTGTTTTATTTTCTCAAATAATGTAAAATAAAGTAACCTGAACTAACCTATGCACCACTAGAAATACTCCTATTCTACCTGGAAAAATTTCAACTCTTCCTTATAAGTAAGTAAATTACTACCTACTCTTCCCTTACAAAATATTTTGCATTTTATAATTTTCTATATAACACCTAATCTTACACTAATATTCTATCTTTGTCTACTCTAGCCATCCTCCGTGGTATATCCAATCACCGGCTCCCGACTGCGCATGCACGGTGACCTGGGTGTCACTCAAGGGGGGAAACCTCCCCCAGAGTGACGTCATTATGACATAATCCCACCCACTCACCCATCGCAGATCTAAGCCTGCAATAGGAAAGTGGGCGGATTGTGTCCAAAGACACAGCCCACCCACTTCCCCTAAACCATGGGCATGTGGTTTGCGGCATGTGGTTTCCTTCTCCTGACCCTGCTTGCACTTGCCAGAGCCGCGGACCACCAAGATTTTCTTGCAGGCTACCGGTTAACGACCGCTGCTCTATAGAGACATAGGAAAGCGTGTCAATGTGGGTACATATTATTAGATGAACTTTCAACATATCGGAACTTGCAGTTTGAGCTGAAATTGCTCTAGCTCAGAAAATTTTCATGAGATGCTAGGGATAACCACACAACCCAAGATTCCATTCTGTTATACACAACTGACTATTATATATACACACATGGTTCACCTGCTTGCCCCCAGAAAAAAGAAAGTTGGAGTTAGACTTTAAGATATCAGACATTTAATATCAAATGGTAAAATAGGCATTTAATACATAAATTATGACTCTAATTATAGTATAGTAGCCCGCTGTGTTGAAAATGAAAAACATAAATGTATGAAACATGAAAAAAAAGCTTCCACTATTGTTTGCACATTATCATTGAAAAATTATTTGTTTAGCATTTTAGTTCATTTTAAATAAATTGCACAATCCTAATATAACACATTATTTCATCGTACTTATTTTTGTATTTTATTTTTTTGGGGGTCCATAGATATTCTCATTTTTTCCCAAAGAATGTCCCTTTTTAGTAGCATAAACAGGACTACAGAGGCTCATGAGTCTGAAAAAATATCTACTGTGCAGGGGATCACTAATTATTTGTCTTTCTAAATACCAATTGGTTTGATTGAAACAACTAATTACATGTGTGTTATGTCTTTGGAGTTAGTATACTAATACCATTTTTTCCCAAAAGGTATTGCATTTTTATCCTGTGTACTTTTAAAAAGTTTTAGCCTACATTTCTTCTGTTTATTTAGGGATGGAGGTTCTACATGGACCTGTTTCTGATATATAAATTATATTTTTTTTTCTTTAAATGTCCTTGTTTCATAACCTTATCAATGCAATATCTACTTTTTGTGATATATCCCATTCAGCTGAACAGAAGAAAATGTGTATAACAGAATAGTTGTGTACATATTTTCAAATGGGTTTGTGCATCCATAACAACTGATTAGTATCTCTTTATGCACATGTACAAGAATGTTTTTCCAGGAGTAAAAAAGGTATATTATCTTGATATACTGTGGAAGAAACTAAATTGAGCAATTTATTGAAAGCTTTAGAGTAAGAGGCTCTTTATTCTCCTGGGCAGTTAATTTCTGTCCAGATTTATATGTCAAAAGCGGTACATTGTTTTTTATAAAAAAAAAAATTACAGTATATTATAATAGTATGAGTATAATCAAGTTTGAAACACAAAATCATGTCAAAATATTAAAATAAATAAATTTAAAAAAATAATATTTTTTTTAATGTTTTTAAAAAATAAATATTATACTCATACTATTATATTATACTGTAAAATAAATTTTGATGAAAGACAATGTACTGCTTTACACATATAAATCCACTGTATTGCATTTGAAACAGTTATTTTGTAATGAATGCAATACAAATATATTTAAAATTACCGCCACACCCCGAAAGGAACATCCGCACATACCAACGTCACCGGAAACTCCGAGGTGGCTCATCAGGTGCAGAGAACGCTGGCCAGAGGAAGCAAGAAGACAGGGATCGCAGAGAGGGACACCAGCGGATCGGGTAAGGCTCTATTTATCATTGTTTTCTATTGTTTTATCTACCCCGAAGGTGACTCAGGGTTACCGCTTTCAGCATCTTTTTTCTACCCCGAGTTATACTCGGAGTTACTGCTCGGGGGGTTAAGGGAGTTTCATCTAAGCAAATGTATCACTACATGACCACCACAGTCCTGGGGGAAACCAGGGATAGGGCATGCAAAAGGCTTCTTTGTCACCTCCCATCATTTTTCCTACCCAGGCCAAACATGATGGATGGATGGATGTCATGTTACCATCTTGAGTTTCCTCATAGACTAAAAAGTATATCAGAGACTAAATGTTGTGGCACAGTGTTACAGACCTTTAGGACTGGAGCTAAATTTGTAAGCTAGCCAGGGCAGCCATGGACCTAAATTCCAGACCAGAGCTTCTGCTTGCAGCCCAGTGTACAGACTCAGCTCAGTGCTTGCTCAAAAAGTGAGATTTTTTGGTGGTTGATACTTTGGTTCACTTCTTAATTCATACTGATCCAGATTGGGGTATAGGCAGGATGGAGTAGGGTAATGTATATCTAGTGCCTGCCTGCCTCGGGACACTGGGTAGTGGTAGGGTCTGATGTGATGTTGCCAGTCATTTGGGGTGGTTGTTAGAAAAAAAACTTTATGTTGTTCTGCAGTGAACCAGGGGAAGAAGCTGTGAGGCACAGTATGCATATAACTCCAGTAGCTGTTATTGACTATGGCACCTGCTCAGCCTAAAGGGTAAAATATCTTCACTCTGAACCAACATATTTTGTTTGTACTGGCCCACAGTCCGGACATCCTCTAAACTTTATACACAGTTTTAGGTTGGTCCCGGTCTATATCAGAAATGGTTTTATGTACATATATTCTTGAAAAAAAAGAGGAAAACTGTTCTCTAGATATACCATACTTGTCCCTGTACTTAAATTTCAAATTATAACCATCAAAAGCTTGCAAAAATTACATTTCATGGACTGCAATAATTTATCTTTACATTTAGCATTTCTAGAATCTGCCTAATGGCAAAAATTAAGTTTCAATAACAGGTTAGGGACACATGCATAAACTTAGATTCCTTAACCCAAATCAAATTCTAATAAATAGTACAGCTTATTATCAGACTTCAAAATGGAAAAAGAACAGTTTGCTTACAATCAATAAAAATATTCTCTTGCTCAAGATGCCTTATTCATTTTGGCATTTTTATTTTCTTGCATTCATATAAAACAATTATTACTTGCTGGTAGAAATTTTAGATCAGTTGTTGCGTTACTGACCCTTGAAACAATAAAAACAGCTGTATTGGTAGTAACATTTATATTTTTATATATGTAGTGTGCAGTGGAAGTCAATCATGAAGCTTGCATGTGAGAATATGGTCCTAAAGAATGGATATGTCACTGACAGAGTGCACGCTTCATATGCCTCATGGAAATATAATAAATCAGTGGTGTCACAGCTGCAAGATTGATTAGGACAAAATAAAAATGTAGTGTTTACCGAACGATGATCAGAGATATTAATGATGAGAAAGGGATCATTGCAGAGTGTGAAAAATATAATGCATGAACAAGTAGAGCTCATTTATCTTTTTCTAAGAGAGGGTAGAGTACCCACTGACAAACTCTTATATTTAGTTTTGTCAGGATGTAGCAGAGTTTGATAATTAATTTTTCCAATTTTTCCAACCACCTTATTTAGTATCTTAGTACTGTCTCAGTTATGAATACAGATGACCAATTATATTTATGTATCTCAGGTTATGAAGGTTGATTGTCTTGCATTTTTCTTTTCTTTTTTTTACATTTAACATTTATTACAGTTATTTGGGCTGTATATGTTTATACAATTTTCATATCTATGTGAACATGAAAAACAAATGTAAGCAAGTTGATTTTTAGTTATTCATGCAATCATATAAATGTGTAATTTGTTTTTGCTATTTGTACAAATATAAACTGCTTCAATTGTGAATATGAAAATGAAATTGCAGTTCAATTCTGATATTGTACATGTATGTGTGAATACAAATAGGTTTTTACAGTTGCATTGAAGAAGCGTAAATCCAACTGCAAAAATGTTTTTTTTATTTGGGTGCTATGTGTTTACAGTTCAGCTATGGAAACAGGCAAACTACAATTTTTAGTTATGGTCAGAAAATTTTTCAGGAAGAAATTCTATTTTCAGTAATTTAGCAAACTTTACTTGTCTACTTTCAGGTTAACTGCAAAGCCTTTAAACATTGTGACCAAAGGTACTAGAGTTGTGGAAGTGAAAACATGTTCCTACTAAAAAAACAATTCATAATTTTCCATTAAAATGTGTTCTCATGACTATTCTTTAACTTTAATTTATGAAAAACTGCATGTTTTTAAAAAAATAAATTTCTCTATTCTTCATCCCGAGTTAAAGTATTTTGTTATCTGTGCATTACGTGGTATTTACTGTTTATAGGTAGCTTCATTCTAAGATAATATTCTTACATTAAATAATAAAATGTACATATCTTACATGTAGTGTGCTGAAAATTATAGTACATTATAACTAGCAAAACAGTGACTCTATGTTCTAGGTTCTGAAACTACATGTTTTATCATTCTGGCATGACAATTATAATCAAGTATAACCATCAAGGTAACAAGGCGACAAGGCGAGGTTAGAATGCATAGAACAATACAGGGTCTATTCATAAAGCAGTGAATCTGATATTCACTGAAACATTCCTTGGTGATGGATCATCCATATGCATGTGTTTCAATGACAGTAAATGATTCTCCACAAGGGAATGTTTCTGTGAGTGTCAGATTCACTAATTTATTATTGGACCCCATAGTGTTCCATATAATTTATCAGTGCCAGTCACCATTGGTTGCCATTTTTCATATTGCTTTTATGAACAATATAAAATCATCTGAAAAACTCTTAATCTCCCTAAAGTTACATATTGTGTTCTGCAATCTTTCCATGTAAAGGAATGTACTATAATGTCATGAAGAAATGTAGAAGAAAATAAATGTTTTCGTTTGAAACAATAAAGTTAAATTTATGGTAAATTAAATTAAAAAGGATATTCGCTTTACATTGGTCAGATATAAATAATCATTCTAATGTCTGGTAGCCATATTGGCTCACAGGATGACAGGTATAGTAAAAGTATAACATATTGTCATTCAACTCAGTCGTTATCTAATTTCTCACTGGGAAGAATGTAGATGGGAAATGTGCACAAGGATACATTCCAGGGGCAAACAAGAAAAACATATGTATTTAGCATCAAGCAGACCCCATTACTTGCTATATTTCCTAATAAGCATAATTTTACTAATATGGAAACATTTGCACAGCAACAATTCTTTTTTTTTTGTCTGGTCTCATAAATTAATGGCTAAAGAATTAAAAATGAATGTTTCATTAGAAGAGCTGCTCAGTAGTGTTGGTGTTCGAATTCAGACTGTCCTTATATTCGACCCAAAAATGGCTGTTTAAATTCGGGTAGACCCCACCTGAAAAAAAACGAGATTTGACGGTAAAATAAAAAAGATGTGTTAAAAAAAAAAATTAATGTTAAATTAATTGAGTGTTTGTGTTTATTTAACTATTTTTTTTTTTTTACAGGTTATCCTTCAATGACATGATATGTCTTAAGCTACGTACACACGTCAGATTTTTATCGCCCGATAATCGGCATCGGCCAATTATCGGGCGAAAATCTGCCGTGTGTACAGTCGGTGTCGTCCATCGTCCGGACGACCGACCTGCCAGATCCACGGACGATGGACGACAGCCGATCCTAATGAAAGGGAAGGGGAGAGCGCGCAGCAGGGTGCCGCTACGTCGCTCTCCCCCTCCCCTCTCCATAGAGCATGAACGGTGCTGTATGTACAGCACCGTTCATGCATCGTGCACTCCCTTGTCGTTGGAAAGGATCGTGAAAGATCCTTTCCAACGACAAAAATTGCAAGTGTGTACCCAGCTTAACTCTGTAACACACTTTCCAGCTTAGTAATATTTTGATAGATTTGTTACATTTTTCTTTTATCCACTTCGAGAAAAATGTAACAAATGTATCATATTACTGTGCGTGTTATAGAGTAAGAGATACTTGCCAGATGGGCATCTTCTCAATGATTGCAGCAGAGTTCGCAGTCATTGAGAAGAGTGTGTGATCCCCAGAGCACTACAGGTTAATTAACCTATAGTGCCCCGGGGATCGTAGTGGAGAAATTCTATCCAAGAACACATGGAACTAGTAAAGGGCTGCGGAAGCAATCTGATTGCTCCTGCAGCCCTTAATAGTTCCTAACAATAACCCAGATTTTCCCACCATTGACTTCAATGGTGTTCGAATTCAGCATTCGATTATCTGAACAATATCTCACTATTCGATCAAATAGCTGTCGAATCAAATAGTGAGATATTCGACCAACACCAATGCTCAGTACAGTAAAACTCTGTTGGAATTGGTATGTTTTTTAAATAGGCTGTGCTATAGCTGTCCCAATAGCCGCTGAACAAAGATAGTAGTTCAGCGGCACTGTCTGGTAGCTGGAAAGCCCTAATATACTGTACCTGTTAATGACATAAAAGACTATGACACGTATAAAAGGGCTTAGCCAATACAGACAATGACAACAGTAACTGTCTGGTAGCCAGATTGGCTGGCAGGATTCCATGTATCTGGATTATTACAGCTGTCTTAGTCTGGCGACTGGATTGGCTGACAAGATGATGGCTGTCCTTATCCAGAGACATAATATAACTGTCAATGACTGATCTGAAAGCAGAATAGCTCTAAATTGAAAATATCTGATTGCCATTTTTTATTAATTTCTGCAAAACAATACAGGGATAAAAAACTCTCAACAAATACATATGCAGTACGCATTTTTTATATTTGTATAACAAATATACAGTGTGCTGCATATAAAATAGGGAAATGATCAAATGTGTTGAACATGTCTTAAAAAATATGTAACCCTGCTACTTTCTGAAAGAAATGTAATGCCTTTATTAGGCTGATCTTTTGGTTTTAGTCACACCCCTGATACAAGTATACAGCTAATTGTGTGACAATTCGCTAACCCCAAGCTACAAATTCATTCTGGGTCACTTATTCTGAAGGTATTTAAGGCAGAGAATAAGAACACCAACCATACAAGCTAATGTTTTTTAGAACTAGATCAGAAATGGCAGCTTGCATAATCTATCAGTGAAAGGTACGCTGTAAAGTAGTTTGCATTGATAGGTTTGGCACCTTTATAGGGTCACTGCTCCAGCTTTACTATAAACAACCACTGTAGTTTTACTCATAATGTTATAAAAATGTATACACTGACTCTCAAGAGATATTCTACGAAAAAATAGACTAAAATTGGAATACAAAGAAGCATGCTTTATGTCTGATAACGTAATATTTATCTTCCATGTTCATAGATTTCAAAGAATATAAACTAATTAGTATTGTATTGCATAAAAATATAGTATTTGCTTGTGGAGAAATGCTATTCATTTCTCAGTAGATTTTAGCAGACTGGTTTCTTTCTGTGATTACAGATGATTGCCATATGCCTTAACCATGTTTCTATAAATTCTAAGCATAAAAATGTCTGCGGGGTAAGTAAAGATTTCTCAGCTATTGAGTTTTACTGAATCTTTCAAAACTGTAACACTTTTTCTGAAAATTCTAAAATCAGTATACCCTTTGGAAAACAACATACACCAGTATTCAAATAGTTAAACCGGACTGCATTCAACAAAAAAACATCCAGGTGCAAACCAATGAGTATCATAGGATACAGGTTTCAGGGTGCTCCATGGCAGGATGGTGTCACCAGCTCAGTTGGCACAGACGTGCATGGGGCACAGAAACTAAGCAGCTTCCTGGTCTTCACCAGAGCCTCTAGAAGTTAGGATGTTAAGCTGCGGGCAACTGCCGGGCAACTGCCAGGTTGCGACTCCCATGCACACAGAGGCAGGTGACTGCTGACAGACAGGAATCAGGCGAGGTACTGGAAGGTGAGACAGAAGCATGGTCAGACAAGCCAGAGATCACAGTAGGTACACAGGAAATCAGCGGCGGCACAGATCCCCTGGTCCTGCGGGAATCTGTGAAATAGGGTATACATAGGATATATGTTACTCACATGTAAATTACAAATCAAAGAACCATAAGTTAAGAGTAAAAATAGTGGTGTACAATAATAGTGTTTGTCTGTTTCTTCCCAAACCAAATAGGGTATTTATTTGAGTTTGAGTTGAGTTTGAGTTTGGCTTGAGACCAAGGTTCTCCACATACCTATACAACAAATCCAAATATTCCATGTGTTTTCTTCAATTATATTGAATAGTGCCCATCCAGGAAGGAGCAGCAGATAGGGGCACCCAACGGAAATCTGTTGGCATCTAATGCAGCCCCAATACCAGAACAATATACACTCATTCCTGGATAATAGCAGCTTTACAACTGCCTTGTATTACAGACGCCAACTGGGACTCGGCATTTCACCATTTGTGATGTTTTTAACATTTTTATATGTGTTGCTTTTTAAAGTTTGCTAGAATTTCTACACTAATACAAAGTTGGATGATTAGAAGCCATTAACGTCCCATTTCTGTGAGTTTGCATATTCTTTACAAATATTCCAATATGAGACACTTTGAATGCGGACAGCTGAACACTGTCAGCTTTTAAAACATATTCTTTCTACCTTTCTGTCCTATTTCAAACTGCATTTTTCCTTCTCTCAGTTTACTAAGAAAAATAGTTAAGTGATCACAGGTGTGATAAGAGTATCTTTTTGAATATGAACTTGTTCACAGATGATTTGTGAACTAAGTGGATTTGCAAAAAGAAAGTAGTTATAATAATAAGAGCTTAAACAAAAGAACACTCCAATGTGTGTGTAACATTTTAAACTTCCTGTAAGTAATATAATTATACAAATAGGGATCATTTGTGTTAGAAAGGTTGAAGGTTTTTCCTAGTACACAGTATGCCATGTGTATGAGCAAATGCAAAATTTTTTTAAACACTACTGGGACTAGCTTGTTAATAAAATATTAGAAACTTGTTTACTGGGTCACATTTTAGGTCATAGAAGTAATTCTTGTTTATTGAACATGTAGCTGCACCTCTGTGGCTAATTATAATTCGATTATACTGAGTTTCGGGTCAGTAAAAGATTTGAATTCTAAAAAGAGACCAAATTTTATTCTACTGATAAGTAAAAATGAAAACTTAATAATCTCTGTAAAAGACATTTGGTTTGATAGACAGACCTCTTAGTTACCCGTAAAATCAATCCACATATTTCAGATTTTTTTGTAATCCTGGTAGAGGTCCTGAAAATGTCACCAAAATTGTAAGGGGTGGGGCTTCAAGGGGCACCTTGAGCAAAAGTCAAAAAAATGTTAAAAACATGTTGCTTTTCTAGAGATTAAATTTAATATATAGTTTGAAAAATTTTTTTTAAAGCCACCATTTCAATTTTATTGTAATAATCCAGAACATAATACATTAGCCAATATTGCTGGGTAAGTGGGGATTTGGAGGTAAAGAGGACCTGTGGGAACATGACCCCTTTGACTGTAGCAAAGGGAAAGAAGGTAACAATGTACATTCTTTGAATGCATTAAAGTTGAATTTGTTTTTTTTTTTTTTTTAAATTCAACAAAATTTTAAAAATGGCATGGTGTCCCGCCTACTATGGAATCCAAACCCTTCTCTGGGCATGAGCTCAGGTGGCAGGAAAAATAAGGGGTAATACGTGTATTCTTCCCCTCCTATCAATACCAGGCCCCAGAAAAACCTGGTTGGCCAGAAAAAGGGGTTAGAACGCACGTGGCTCCCCTTTGTTGAAACCAGAAGCCATGCTTTCCCCCTACAGTGGGGTGGGCAATAGTTAAGGGACAGGGCCTCATCCCCAGAACTTGTTTGCTGAATGGTTGTGGGGGCTTAGTGTAATTCTGGGGAATTAGTACAGGGGTACATAAATACCAC
Source organism: Pyxicephalus adspersus (assembly GCF_032062135.1). Lineage (NCBI taxonomy): Eukaryota > Metazoa > Chordata > Amphibia > Anura > Pyxicephalidae > Pyxicephalus > Pyxicephalus adspersus. The sequence goes on from NC_092858.1 coordinate 124,085,995, forward strand.
TTACCCATTCCCAAAAAGGGTTAATAAACCTAGTATTAATGACACACTTCTTGCTCACCTTCCTTGCAGCCCCCTGCTGCCAGCACCATCTCTGTTTACTTCCTGTTCCAAGTCAGGTGATTCTCTGCCAGCTGTTTCCTTGCCTCAGAGAACCAGAGTATTCTGCAGACATGCTCCCTCTGCTGGCCAAAATCTAAATAACACCTGAGATCATTTCAGACACAGCACTTCCTCTGCTGGTGGGATTGATGTCCGCAGCTCACTTGATCCACGCCCATCTTCCCTTCTTAAGGAAGTGACCTGACAACAGGAAGTTGCCCGAACAAGGAGTTCCTTTGGCTCTGCTTCTAGGTTACTGTTGTTTATTGTTCCTGATTCTCCGTGTACTGACCCCAGCACGTTCCTGACTACTCCTGCTTGCTGCCCATCCTAACCTCTTGCCTGTTTTCTGACCATCCTTGTTCGCTGCTGGTCCTGACCTTTTGGCTTGTCTGTATACCCTCTAGGTTTTCCCTTTTGTACTATGCTTCAGTCCCTGCTTGTTGGCAGTCGCCTGCCTTGGCGGGCTTGAGGGCCACAACCTGGCAGTAGCTTGCCGCACAACATCCTCCCCTCTAGAGGCCCCGGAAAAGACCAGGCTACTGCTTGGACCCTGCGCCCTGCCCACGTTCCAGTGACACAGTGGGTCCACCACTTTGCCTTTTGGAGCCGTGACAGAAAGGCAAATATACACTGAAGCCTTTTGCCTGACGTAACTAAGTCCATATTTCTCCCCTGCTTCAATAGATTTGGCACACCAATAATACTTCTTGAAACAGTGCCTGACTACTTCTACACAGTACCTGAAAATAGGTAAAATTATTGGTTAAAATTGGTCACTTTCTCATGAATCCTAATGAATGGAGAGCAGGAGACATGCATGTAGTTGCTAGGCAAATAATCCAGGAACATTCCCCATGACAGGTGAAAAGACAATACGCAGAATAATTTTTTTTCTTGGTAGCGGATAAGACCCCATTATGAATAATTGGTTGTTTTGAGGTCTATTGTACCATGAAATGGTGGGCATTGTGTTTTTTTATTGCAGTAATTTTTATTGGTTTTTATGTCAAAGTAAACAATACACTATGATAAACAAACCATCATCAATAATATTACATAGGTTTAGGGTATATAAACAGCAAAATAAAAACAATGACAAAAAGGGGGGATACAGTTGAGACAATGAAGTATGGAGAGAAAGGAGGGGATAGGTTGGAGGGGGTTGAGGACGAGACATTGGGAGGGTTAATGGGATTGTAGAGGTAGAAATAGTAACAAATGTATAGGTAACCCAAGGTTCCCAGATATTGTCAAAAAGCACCAATTTTTTTCTGATTGTATAAGCTGATCATTGACCATGATCCAGTTTAGTTTAGGGGTTATGCCTGTCAGTGGCAGGGTCTTAGTTTGCCAAGCGCTTGCAAAATTAGATCTGGCTGCTAGCAGTATGTAAGTAGGAGACGGTGATATTCAGTGATATTAGTGCAAGGACTTCTTTCCAATAATCCTGAGCCACAGGGCATTCCCACTATATGTGGGACATAGTGCCTTTTTTATCACATTCTCTGAATCATAAGGTAGATGTACAGAGATGAATGTGGTGTAGTCTATCTGGAACCAGATACCATCGTAAAAGAGTTTTAGAGTTAGCCTCAATCATGGAGGTGTTGATGGAGATTTTAGATAATTTGTGAGCTGACTATTGCCATTGTTCCAAGTCCCAGGAGAAGTTGAAGTCTCCTTCCCACTTTAACATGTGCAAGAGTTTCTGCCTGGAAGAGCAAAGTGTTGTGTAGGTAGTGGAGATGAGGCTTTTGGATTGCGTTATAGACTTGCTGAATTTTTT
>NC_092858.1:124089042-124106460 GCF_032062135.1 Pyxicephalus adspersus
GTGGGAGTCATTTACATTACCCCCCCATAACAGGGCTACACAGGTATATCATAGGAGGACCTTTAAACATGGAGGCATTCACCAAATCACCAATATGTTGGAACCAATTATTGGTCTATGAATACTCTGAAGTTCTAATCCTTAGGGAAAATCTTGGTAGATGCTTCAAGCATAGACACTCTTTGTGGCAAAAATGGTCCTAAACGGCAAGGGAATGAGTTAGGGTGTGGCTGCCTATGGGTGGTCGATGTTGCCTAGGAGACCACATAACCACTTCCATCTTTATGGTAGGGCAAGATTGACCTTCCAAGTTCACCCACTGGGGTCTCAGGTTTGAAAAAGTGGATTGAGACAATTGAGCTACCTGAGCTGTGTTATAATAGTGAAAGAAATTAGGGACTCCTAAATCTCCAAATGTTCTGGGGTGTAGAGGGTAATTTATGGATTCTACTGAGTTTGGAATTCCAGATAAAGGATAAAAGTTCACTTTTAGGATTGTTAGTTCATGCGCGGAAATTTGAATCAGCAATTTTGCCAATGGGTACAGGATTTTTGGTAGGACAACTATTTTCACAGCAGCTATCCTACCAAACCAGGAACGAGGTGAGTCTTTCCATCTAGTGAGGTCTGCTTTCTGCAGGCTTCTGAAGGCTTTCTGCAAATCTAAGGCCAACAGCATGTCCTTTCTCCCCTGGTCCTCGTCCCAATGTGATTGAAATAAGGAAAAAAAGATAAAGTAAATGCCTGATCTGATCGGGAGCTTGTCTATAACTGATAAAACCTACCTGGTCTGGATGGATACAGCAACAAAAAAAGAGTTTAGTCTTCCAGCTAGGATTTTCATCATAATTTTAATGACACAGGTAATTAAAGAGATAGGTCTATAATTGAAAACTTTAGTAGGGTATTTGCCAGGTTTTCGTATTAAATTGATTTTGGATTTTGAATTAGCCTCTGTGAAGAGAGGATTGCCTTCTCTGATATAGGTAAAGTAATCCATTAGGTGAAGGGCAAGGGGGATTGTGTTTTTTGCACAGATGATTACATTACTTTGGGACAAAGACAGGTAGAATAACTACACAGGCTATGAGGAGTTGAAAAACAGGTTTTTGTTTTCAATAAGTTTTTATTAAAGTTTAACAATATTGCACAATCCAGCTTATTAAACAGACTTTCCTCAAGGCAATGCCAAAAAAGGTAACAGCAGTTAACAGTCATCTAAGGCTGTCAACCAGGCATGTTGAGGTACAAAGCATATAAGGCCAACTGTGCAGATAATGTTTAGGCGACTGGAGTATTAGTCTTTATCACTGCCCATTGGTTTTTATTGTAAGCTAGGTTTCATGTTCACTTTAGGAAAATTTCCTAAGCATTATCATTGGTAGAAATGAGGAGTAAATGTAAAATGTTGTAGAAGGTGAAATCAATCACTGGTGGTTTATGAATTGTGTAATATTTCATTCCTGGCCATTTATATCCTTGAATTTTGAATAATTATTGTTTCCTTCAGCTCATGTTGCTCAGTGATATTATTGTGCTGGAATATGAGGTTACTGATCATTTCTTAATTTTCCTCTGACAGCCTGCGGGCATATTAAATTGATTTTTATCTCCAGCAAATGCAGACATCTTCAATAAGGCTATTAGAGAAACATAGCACTCCCAGATGTTATATCCTCAGGGAGAGAGGAAACGCCAGTGGCATTCAGCCGAAACTTTAAGCTGTTTATTTTTTATAAGAATTGTACTTCTGTGCTTATTGTTCATACCCTTCTAACCACAGACTTTAAAAGTTAAACTTTTCTATATAGATGCTATATTAATTCTGTAAATCTTTAAACATTCACAATTGTTTGGAATCTACTTGTTAATTTCCTCATACTTCCTTATTTCCCCTACACAATCTACTGGATGCCCAAAAGGGGTGCCGTCATCTTCTGTTTTTCCATGGTTGGAGGACATAACTATATTTAAAAAAGTCCCTCCTTATTTTTACATTTTAAAATGTTTACTTTACAGTTGTTTTCTTCTTACTTGAATAAAGTAAATTTTAAACAGAAGAGGTGCGACAAACACTGATCATGGCAAAACACAATTGAAATCAATAATCATAACGTAATAATAAACCATGTGCAAAATATTCCATTTTGCAAGATAACAATGCTTACGTTCTGTGTTGTATCTTTTGAAGAAACATGTTGTAGCCCCAGGCTGTTCTCATAATTTGGAAGTTCATACTCCCCCTATTTTCATTTTATTACTTGAAGAGGAAGTAGTTTCATTCTGTAGATTGCAGAAAATAGCTTGTAAGACCAATAACATTGTTTGAAATTACAGATTGCAGAAGTTACAGGAGCTTGCAAGATCAACAGGTATGTTTAGGAACTTAAAAATTGAAAAAATCCTATGCACCAGATTCCAATGCCGAACATACCCGTGGCATCTGTAAGCTGAATAGGATTTGCTAACTTTAGTGTGCATGTGTGGAAGCTGCATCATAAGTGGGTACCAATGAAAGAAGTCATTGGATGCTGAAGATGTGAGAAAGAAGATGGCAATGCGGCAAAGAGTAGTGAAGAGTCACAATGAGGTCAATGCTGGAATGGGAGAAGCTAAGGAAGCTCTGCCAAAATAAAATTAATTACGTCTATTGCCCACACCAATGATTTGGTTATGGTAGAAATTAAGAGGAACAGCCATTGGTTCATCAAGTCTCTTCTCACTAGAAATTACCAATTTCTGTAGTTTGTTGTGTAGCCTTGTGCCATATTTCCTTGCCCTTTAACCCAATATTACTTCAGTTTTACATGAAAAGTATTATTGCAGCAAAACTTCCTGGTAACATTGTTTTTTTATTTTGTACATAGAAGTTGTCATTAATTTTCATTTATACATAAAAAGTATGCCAACATCTGTCTTCTGAGTTTCCAGATCGTAAAGATTATAAATATTTGCACATTGGGGAACTATTTTCTTCTTTTATACCACATGGTTTCTCCACAACCAGACAATGCTTTTACAGGGGTACAGCTCCTGATCTTCCAACCCTGTTTTCCAAAAAGCAAACAAGTGCAGCTCATAGAGGTTTGGGCTTACCCACTTAATATAGAGTAGGGAGCCATTACTGAAAGTTGAGCAGGTGGACAGATTAGAGAATAAACTATAGTACAGATGATAAAAATATGTGCCTTGGACGATAGGGCAAAGGGGCAGATATGAAAGAAATTAGTGACAAATTTAGATTAAAGATATAGGGTCCAGTCCACAAAGATATCCATCCAGTACACAAGGTCTAGAACATAGTTAGCAATTTAAATGGGACACATTTTTCTTACAATTAGGTGGTTTTTCACTCCAAACACATGCACAATTAATAGGTGGTCAGGGGCAGGTTTTATTCTGTCCTGTTGCTACTATATAAAAAGAACAATGTGGTCTTCTGCATTTTTATGCAATATCGTAGCCTTGCCTTTTATTGTATTGATTTATATAGCGCCAACATATTACGCAGTGCTTTACAAAGTCCAGGGTCATATCACTAGCTGTCCCTCAAAGGGGCTCACAATCTCCTTACCACAGTCATACTGTATGTATCTAATACAGTCTAAGGTAATTGTTTTTAGAGGGAAGCAAACTAACACGGGCAAAACATGGGGAGAACCTTCAAACTCCATACAGATAGTATAGAGATGAACAAGATTTGAACCTGGGAACTAGCACTGAAAAAGGCCAGTGTGCTAACCTATGAGCCACCGTGTTGCGCATGACTGAATATGTATATGTATGACAGAATAGTTATGTGTCCCCAATGATTCCTAAATATATCCATTTTAATCACGTGCACGCAAAAGATGGAAAACCCAACTAGTAATTTCTTTATTTGCAGAGCATTCATTCATGCACAGGTAATTTTTAAATGTTAATTTTCTTTCTAACAAGTTATACAAATCTTATATCCAGCTGTATTCTTAGGTGGCGTTCATTCATCATGAACATATTTGTAAAGCTTTGCAGATTCATATAAATGCAAAGAGTATCAGAGCCAGCAAGATATTCATTCAACTCTGATCTGTGTGTGCTGTCTACAGAAATAAAATATTAGTGTCTGAAAATTAAAGTCAGCTTCAATTCTGTACAATCATTTCAGTATTTATTCCATTGCTGTCAGTGTTGATAGGACAAGTAACATGACTTGAAATACAGTATGCACAGCCTGCCAAATCTTTTTGCAAAAAAAAAAAAAAAACTGATTTCCTAAACAAGCTCAGATCTGGCAATTTAAATATATATGCTTGGATCAAAATTAACTATACCAACCAGATTTGGAAATGCAATGTGCCTAAGTGTTATGGGAACCCACTGGCTGCATATTTGTTCACAGTTGGGGCCTGAAAACATTGGACCTTACTAATTTATACATGAAGCCACTCATTACCATGCATGGCAAAAAATGGTGTTAGTGCAACACAATACTGTAATTTGTGATGTGCTGCAAAGCAAGTTCATTACGCCTGTGTTACCTTAATGTTTTTGTATGCATTTCAAATTGAATGGCACAACAGTATGACAACACTGCATCGTGCATTATTGTGTTATGGTAAAACACATATCAGTGCATGGTTTGCTTCAAGGCTCCAGAACAAATACGTGTAAATGGGCTCCAAAGATAAGCATATTAACCAGGTCAATAGTATTTCAGCAATGCCTACTTCTGTTTCTTTCATGACAGGCTAATGGATAGTACAATGAAAGTCAGTAAGGCAATTGTTATCATGGTTACTTTTGCTTTTACTGCTCACTGATCAAATGCAAGCTGCAGTGTGGACCCTGCAATATTCCTTCTGTAATTCCCTCTGCGTATTGCAGCAGGTCACATGATTAAGATCTCCTCCAACTTTAGTATTTACTCGTCCATTTTATTCTTATGCCACTGTCTTAAACTTCTTAAAACCACAGAAGCACTATACACTTCCCTGTGCTTTTTAAATGTACCAGGCTTGTATTTTTTAAAGCAGAGATATAGCCACACTAATGCCATACTGCTATTTTTAAATAGACCCCTATATGACAGTTTCTGTTATTTTGTTAGAGCTTGGTATTCTGGTAATATTGGCAACAAAGTGTTTGCTTCTTTTTCCTCAATCACTTGGGGTTTTACTTACATACAACTTTATTTTCATCAACAATCTGGCAGTTTGACTAGTATAAATGTCTTTACAACTGAAATGGTATGAACCACGATTTCATTGTTTGGTTTCATGAGAGGCATATAACAGGCATGAGAGGCACTGTGTTTTAATTAACTGCATTTTGGAATTGTAAAAATGTCTATAAGAAAGTCAAGAGCTAACAGATAAAGTGTCATTTTGTAATCTAGAAAATTATAATAACCATTAGCCATTTAATGCACAATGTGGCGGAGGTCAGTTCCACTACATTACACGTAATCAGCATCCTGCTGTACAGCCAGCGGATGAAGCATCCAACAGCTGTTCATTGTGGATAAATACTGACTTCCCCTGCTGTTCTGTCATATCTCACCTGATTCTATGTACTGAGAAGGAAGATAAATATTTTATATCTGCTCACATTCATTGTGCAGAGATTGTACAGTTCCTATACAGTTTATATTTACATAATTGCTAATGGGGTATGTTTAGATATCTAAACAATTCAACTATTAGAAACTAGAAAAGTTTTCTTTAGTCAAAAGTTCTTCTTTTACAATGCTAGAAGACTTTGACCATTTTGCTCTTGGAGCAGTGAAGGTCTGAATGTTCTCTTTGGTTTTTATTAGTCTTGATTTACTACTCAGCCCAGCTGGGCACCTTTTGGTATTTATCCTCAGCAAGCTGAAAAGTGCCCGCTTTGTATGCATGGCAGACTGTCATTGCTATTAGCTGCAGGTTACAGTAGCCCCCAACAGTGACATTTCCATACCTTTCATCTATGGCAGATTCAGATACTAATTGGGAAGAGAGCAAATTAAAATTCATTAGTCACCTTTGGTGTGTAATGTCACTAAGACAACTGTGCATTGATTTTGATTAATCCTCTATCTGTCAACGTCTTGCAGTGCTTCGCACACTATGGGTTGAAAGGGGCAACTCTAGCTGCCATTTTCTATACAAACATAAAAGCATTAGATTTTTGTCAATGTTTTTTTTTATTCCTTGTGTTGATTGCAGATCATAACATTGCCAGTTAATGAGTCTCCAGTGTTGGTATGAAAATAAATCAGAATCCTTGGAAACAATCATAATGCTCTACGAAGTCTTTTTGTGAAGGAATTAGATAATATCTTTAGAAATCACATTTCTTTCTGACTGTAGTAAACTGGGGGATATTTGTAACATAATGTTACAATTATAGTATATCTTCTGTCGAACTCCCATTTTTGCAGGTAATGAGAATAAATGTATAGTGAAACCTTTTATTTATTTATATTTGTATGTTGCCACATTCACTGTTATTAACAAATTATATTGTTAAATACAGTGTTTTACCCTGTTAAATCTACATCTGCGTTCTTACCTTCCACCTTGAACAGTTGTGTGCATTAAAGGCTCGATGGGTATGGAATGCGGAGGTGAGACAAGGAATGCATATAAAAAAGATGACTAGCAGCCCATTTACAGTGTCTATCAGTATTAATACTGTTTGCAAAGCTTTGTACTGACTATCTGCACTTATTTTTTACAATCCCTTCTTTTAGAGACTGCTATATAAAAATCTAGTTACCAGTAAAATGTCCAATTAAACTTTTTAATTGCATTTTTGTTGCCTTTGGAGCACCTAGTTAAAGAAATGTTAATCAAAATAACCTTTGTCTTATTACCCCAACATTTTAGTCCTTCTCATTGATGTTGTTCTTTTCCCACTCATACGATATTCCCTATTTTTAAACAATAACTTCAGCCAAAAAAACAAAAAACAAAATAAAATTCAAGTGTTTGCTGCATCTTACCAAGTCAGATATTTATGGTATGGTACTGTTTTTCTGCAGCAAGTCTGAGCTGGACTTTTCTTTTTTGCTCCCGCTTGGTCTGAATATATTAACAAAATATAGCATTTTTAAAATTCTAATCAAGCGTCACAGATGGTTTCATAGACAGTTCCATGCAAATTAATTTATTTCCCTGCAAGAAATAATTAAAAAACTTCCTGCATTCGCTAAAGCAGAGATCCCCAACCACCAGGCATTGAACTGGGATCAGGCCGTGGGCTGTTTTGAACTGGGCCACAGATGTCTTGATGTTTTTGATGAGCTTTCAGTTGTAAAAGTCCATAGTCGGTTGTAAGGTCCACCACCATATTATGTGGGGTCAGCGTGGCATTTTAGATTATGCCCTTAACTTACTTTTATAGTTTTATTGATGATGATGATCCAATTATTTATTTTATGAATTGACATAAACTTAGCAGTGATTGGGTTAAACTCTGCCTAAGCTAATTACTTGATTTGCCAGCAGAGACATCAGTTGCTCAGTAACCAATCTGCAAATCCAGTAAATAACAAACCCTTGCAGAAATTGGACTGGTGTTGGTCACTGAGCCAGCTGAATGGAATCTTTGAAAATAATCTCTACATACCTTTAAAATCTGTTAGTGAAGGAAACAATGTTACTTGTGTTAGATTTGTAAGCTCTTCTGGACAGGGTCCTCTCCCCCACCTTTGTCACTGTCTGTTTTTGTCTGTCATTTAATACATTTAATACTACTAATAATAATATATTTCTCTGATTCTAAGTAAAGAGCTGATTGATGATTCAAGGCTTTAACCACAATTTAGAAAGTGAAACCCTACAGTTAATCAGGTTCCAAAAATAGTGAGACCATTAGGACCAATATAGACAAATACTAGCTATATGCCAATTGGTTGTCATGTCCGGTGAACAAATGGGTTCACTGCAGAGAATTTAACAAGCTAAGGATTTGTTTAGGAAGTGGTGTACACATTAACCCCCATCCTCTATGACACATATCACATGTGATAGGCCTAATTGTAGAGAACTTGAGTGTTAAAGAAAGTGGTGTTGAGCCAAGGTGGGTGATGTGTACTGTGTTTCCTAAAAATTTATTTTACTTGCAGGATTCAATAGAGAATGGCAGTTTCTTCTGTAGACGTGGGAGTTAGAATAAGCCATTTGCAGCCTAAGCACCTTTCCTGTGAGAGGAGAAGCTAGTAGGAGAGTGGTGTCATTGTAGAAGAGGGATAGACAATTGATAATTTTATAACCAGAACCTTATATTGACAGATTTTCTAAGATGGGTCCATTCATTCTTAATGGATAATGGCACCTATAGCCAAGAACCAAATGCACTTAAACCATTACACCACCTAAGTTTATTGGAAAGTGAATTTCCATTTTATAAGTCATATTATGGATTGTTTTCTAAATGTTTTTTCTAAAAAAAAAAAAAAAAAACTCTCTGTCCAAAATATGCACCCTTAGTTCTTCAAAATAACCCCTTCTCCTTCAAGTGTAGGAACCCTGTTAGGTCCTGATCAATACATTATCAATATCATCCTATGAATTTCTTAGGTTGTTACATTCATGAGATCCATTTGGCTTAAATGTGTGCACAATCAAGCCAATAGGCTGGTCTAAAGCTGCCCATCTTAAGGAATGGTACATCCTGAGATGGAGGAACTTTTAATCTCTCCCTCAGGTGTCTATCCAAACGTACAGCTAGGGACATAGCCGCTTCCAATGACCCAGGACTTTCATGAAACGCCAATGCATCCTTCAGGTTCTCAGATAGCCCATGACAAAATTGGCTACGGAGAGCAGGATCATTCCACTCAGTATCCGTAGCCCACCTCCTAAATTCAGAGCAATAGGACTCTGCAGAACGCTTTCCCTGCTGCAAGCCACGCAACTTGGTCTCTGCCAGGGAAACCCGATCTGGGTCATCATAAATCAGACCAAGCGCTCTGAAAAATTCATCTACCGACCGGATGATATGCAGCTTGTCTGACAGATCCTCAAACTTCTGTCACGGAAGGGACCGTGACACTTTTACTACATGTGGTGACCCTTTAGTGTAGTAAGGTTCCCTTACGGGTGTAGAGCAGTGTATCTCAACCAGGGTACCTCCAGAAGTTGGTAGAGGTTCCCTGAGCAATAAGAATTATGTGCCACGGAGGTCAGTTAAAGTGACAGCAATTATCTTTGTAAGGGTGACATTCTTTCCAATGTCAGAAGCATTCTTCCTACTCCACACTAATATACTGTGAGCTGTGGATATAGTAAATATAGCAGGGGTTCTTTAGAAACTAAAAAGTTACTACAAAGGTTCCCTCATGTTAAAAACATTGAGAAACACTTGTTTAGAGGTTTACTGTTAGTGAATTCTGGATAGTTCTAGAACTGATTTCTCCTCAACAATAACAGCCAGTCACTGTCCTAATGCACCACCTTTGTGGCCCATGACATACTTTGCCAACAATTTGACGTGGGTAGTTGCTAAAAGTTAGCTAGAGAAATGATTTATGGGGGGGGGGGGCTATTTTGTAGCCATGAGATACTAACAATGTGAGAGGACAAGGCAGATTGACCTGAGGGCCTCTGAGGCATGGCTAGGTTTGGTCCTGAAACTTCAACCCAAAGGACAGGATCCCGCAGATGCTTGAATTCAGTACTCCAACTTCAACTCATTTACTGCTGTATAAGGGAAATATTTTCTGGAGCTATAAAAGATTGCCAGATGTGATTGGAATTGTGATGTACCGCTTGGAAGTGGGCTTTGCTTAAATTACACTCTGCTGCATACAAAATAAACAGCAATGTCACCCTTTAAAAAAAGTGGGCTCAAAAACATGTTAGTGGCTAAACAGACTGAAACATCTATATGGTTGTAAATTTTCCCCATAATTTTTACCTTGCAAAATGACCTAGTGTTCTTTGCTATGGCACAGTGATGTAAGCAGTGATGTAAATAGAAGTGTGTTTATTAAAGTTTTATATAAAGATGAACAATGTTGTTAAGTTCATTTATTTACCTTTTTTTCTTTTAATTGTATGTAATGAATTATTATTTTATCATTACACATACCTAATTAGGCTTAGCATTAAGGTACACCTATAGCTGACCAGGCGAATTAACTTTTGTCTCTAATTTGATTATCTGGGAAACCTTTTTGTTTTACCTTGGTAAAATCTGGATAGGCATCCCTGAGACTATTGGACCCTGTTCCTTCCTCCTTCCAAGTATCGCCATTGATTTTTTACTGTGACATGTTGTCTTAATGGCTAGCAAGAATAGTTAGGAGGTATAAGGACCAGGGCTTAAACTTACCATGACAAGCCAAATTGTCGTTAGGCATTAGATGCCTACATCTTTGGATTTCCTAAGGATCAGGCATACTTTTAAGAATAAATTAGCTGCTTTTAGGCTAAATTAGCTGTAGTTTTTACTGGCCTTTAAAGTACCATCATTAAACCTTTACATGTATATTTTAACCTTTTTCAAACGTCATTAATGTGAGAAGCAAAAAAAATGCTGATGTACTTACTTAGCTGAAAGAAGCCTGGTGCTGCAAAAATATATACCACAACATATCTTTTTGCAGCACCAGGCTTCTTTCAGCAAAGTAAGTACATCAGCATCTTTACTCTTTGATTGTTATCATGTGTTCTGAATTGGTAGCTGTATTAAAGTAGAACTAAACCACTTACACTTACCTGTCCCTGTTCTGTCACTGCAATCTTCTTCCTTTTTCTCTTGCTTGGTTTAATCTTCAAGCATATGGAATGAACAGGCTGGGATTACATTCAGTCCGGCCAGCCACAGGGGAGTCAGAAATGGGACAGGTATCTTTTATAGTAAAGTGGAAAGTGAAACTTTAGTTCAGCTTTAAGTGTAAAGCTGCATACACACCTGCAATTTTTCTCGTTGGAAAGGATCTTTCACGATCCTTTCCAACGAGAAAAGACTGCACGATGCATGAACGATGCTGTACATACAGCACCGTTCATGCTCTATGGAGAGGGGAGGGGGAGAGCGACGGAGCGGCACCCTGCTGCGCGCTCTCCCCTTCCCTTTCATTAGGATCGGTCGTCGTCCATGGATCCGCCAGGACGGTCGTCGGACGATGGACGACGACCGACTGTACACACGGCAGATTTTCGCCCGATAATTGGCCGATACCGATTATCGGGCGAGAAAAATTTGCCGTGTGTACGCAGCTTTAGGCAGCAGTGAACTGCTTATAGTAAAAGGCTATCTTCTGAATGGGCAAGCTAAAAGTGCACATTTGTCAAAAAAAAAAAACTGTTCCAAACCACAAGTTTAGAAACTTCAGAAATATTAGTAAGGGGGTATGGGTGTCCCAAAGTTTACAAATGTAATCATCAGGTGGAAAATGCAAATCCTTTGTTTTTTCTGTTAAGCCATATAACTGGAAAGTTGTGATGGCAGTGTGCTGCATTGTGGTTTTCAGAAGTCTACCATCAAACAGAAAGAAATGTTTTCTAATGTTAGTTTCTGTATTGTAGGGCTCTGGCAACCACTTTTTTTTAAATTTCAGCTTTCAGATCCTTTGACCTGTACTGAGAATATAGCAGGATGGGCAGTTTCCAGCTGATAAGTGTATACAGTCTATCCTATCTTCTAAATGCTACACTTTTTAAGCAAACTTAAATTTTGCTTTTAACTTTTTTCCCTGGTTGGAGCAAGTTGTACCAGGGTTTTCCTGCCTTCATCTGGAACAATTTTTATTTTAACTTTTATCTGGGATTTGTTTATTTCCCTAGTGGTTGAACTTGATGGCCTTTATTTCAACCTGACTAACTATTATGTTTGAAGTATGTCATGTTTGTTTTAATAGTCCATGTGATATAAACATCTTTAAAAAAAAGTCATGATCCCCTAGGACTCATTTAGATTTAAAGTCAAAGCCCAAGTAGTTCTGATATGAAAAAAAAATGCAATCAAAAATAAAACATTTTGTTTATGCGTAAGCGTTAATAAAATGTTGTATTTTACTATAAGGAAAGCATAATGAAAGACCACATTGTTTAAAACAGTTGCCAGATGGATTTGTCAATTAGGCACATGGCAGCAAGCTGGTCTAAGAAAAGAAATGCATTAAGTCTTTGCAACTATGCTAGAAAGCCTGCCCATTTTCTTTGGATTGTGTGTGTGTTTGTTTTTTTGGCATTATGTATTCAGTTTCCATCTGAAAATGTGTGATGAATGCTGTCAAAGCTGCCGCAATCTAATAGAAAACAGATATCAATATGCCGTTATCACTGTGTGCTGTGAAGTGCTTATTGTTGTTTTCATGAGTAGCTAAACAAGCTGATGACATTTCCTCATCACAAGCTCAGAGTTGAAAAAAAATCTTTTTTATTGAGTTTGGCAGAAATTAGTATATAATTAAATCACTTTATTACTATTTGTATATGTAGATTCATATAGCAAACTCATTCTCATCCAAGTGCAGCAGCATATTACTAGTTGTAGATTTAATTGTGATGCTTTGTTGGCGACACTTACTTTCTCATAAACAGCAGTCATTGCCTTACTGCTTTATAATTCACAGTCACATCCACAGTTCAGTCTAACTACAAGGGTATCAATGCCATCACTGCAGAATGTACAAACACAAAATAGAGGCATTGGTTAGTGCAGTAAAAATAGTAATAAAAAAAAAAATATATTGGGTATTAGATCCAGCTTGCAGATAACCAGTGACCTCTCGCATTAAAGCTGGCAAAAGGAGAATGGCAAGCCACAATGACATTATTTAACAGTGGAACTAGGAGAACCAAATACATATTAATACAAAAGCAAAGCCCCCATGAAGCCCCCATTTGGGGTTCTTGTCTCTTTATTAGCTGGCAGGATACTGGACATTTCACACTTTGCACTGCAGGAGCCATTACCAACAGTATGATTTTATATGCTATGACAATATTTATTGGACTGTATGATAAATATTCCATTTGCTGATGAGAAAAAAAACATGCATAACAACTCTTAAGCTTCTGGACATTTTCAAAGACAAGAGCATCATTACCCAGAGCTGCTTTTTTATTGGTGATGTGTTTGCACTGCATATCTTATTTACTCTTCATTTTTTTCTCATCCCTGTCACTCATATCTATTTACCATATTCTGTAAATATATTTTACCATTAAACTAATGACATCTCCCACCTAAATTTTCTAGGTGCTTTAGAAGCACCAGCACTGTGATGGCAACTAGGAAGATAATTATGTTGTACATAAAACTAATGTTGCTGTATGAATTCAGGTTAAATTTAAATACACCTGAAGATCCATTATTCGGTTCAGTTTTTAAAGACCTGAAAAATATTCAATTGAAATTTGTGGTAGTCATTGGGTTATCCGAATATGCCCTAGTCCACTAATGTGTCACTGGGGACGAGCAGGGGGCTCTGGCAACCATCTTGTGAGTGGCAGACATTCTGTTGGATTAGTTGGACATTATATGGCCTATGGCAGACCTGGACGAAACTGTAATGGTATTAGGATTTAGAAGATTCAGAATTCAAATATTTGGGCAATGTGGTGTACCTTAATTGATGTACCTCAAACCAAACTAAGGCAAATTTGAGCAAAAATAAATACAACAAATTCATCCTCTGCAGCTCACATAAATTAGTCTACCACCTATATCTGTTTATTTTTTTGCTTCAAGTTTGGGTACGGTACAGCAGCCCTTGTCTACTGCTGCTAGAGCTGGTCTTTTACATCCCCAGGATTTGCATTTTCAATTGAAGTGACACTTTCACAGTTTTACTTTGATTACTTTTTAGATAGTGTAAATTATAGCTTCTTAGTTTATTGTTTTGAATTGTACATTTTAATATGATTAACATATTTATAAATAGGTTACGTTAGGGCCCACCCAACAGATTGTATAGCTAAATCACCTATAATGATGATATCAACTTTTTTTTATTGATTTGTGGTTATACTCCTGTTAAAAAAGAAAAGAACAATTTATGGCCATCCACAAAATTTATTTTTGGAACAAACAAAGTATGAGTTATCTGTGTTTTATCAGAAATAAACAAACTGAACAAGTCAAATGTTTTGTCTCAGAAATAAAAATAGAGTATTGACCATCACCTCTCATACCCACAGATCCATCAAGTTCTTGTGGTTGCATAGTTTGTTATCTGAAGTTCTTGTTGAGCGAAACAACAGGAGATTCCAAACAAAAGCCTCTGAATTTCCTAACCTTTATCCTAAAAAGCACAACCGCTGATTCCGCTGAGAGTTATTTATAGCAAATCCTAGCACATCTTTGAACTTACATTATCCCTCTCCCTTGTTTGACTCATTTTTACACCTTTTGTGTTATTTGTTCTGGGTTTATGTCTTGCCTCTAGTTTCTGTATCATAACAGACTTTCTTTAACTGGTCATAGTTCTCACTTTTGAATGTATATTTATGTTCTAAAAAAAAACAATTCAGCTCATATCTGATGAACTATGATTATTTTTTAGATATTATTTTAGGTGTTTTAAGGCAATATTTAGGTGTTTGCAATATTATAAGACTGTTTGCACATGGCCCTTTGAATGCTCTGCGGGGGGCCAACTTGGGTGTTCAATTCATATTTTTTTTTTCTTTCAAAAATAGAAAAGCAGAACAAGTAATAATACAAAATGTATATTTGCAAGGTTAAACAAACAACAACCAATCAAGCAAATCAAACCAATAGAAATTATCTGTGCAAGAACATGCATGTCTGTGTGTGTTTAGATGCATGTGTGGCAAAAAGTGAAACTTTTAGTGTGTTCTTTGCATAAATATTTTTGACAGTGGAAGCACAATGTGTTTGTCTTCCTGTCCTTATTGCTAGGGCAGACCTGACACCTCTTTCTTTTAGATTAAGGTAGATTCAATGGAGTTGTGGCGGTGCTGGTTGATGCTGAGGCAGGGCTGGCTGAGGATGCTGGCACTGATGCTCTTTGTGCTGTTGATGGCGTGGACGGAGTGCTTGGAGACCTCTGCTGCTGTTTGACAAAGAACCCGTTTCTTCTGCTCAATGCACGCCTTGACAAGGGAATTTCCTAGCTCCTCAAGAAACATTCTGCGCTTGTTTTTTTTGGTTGAGTTTCACCCAAGGTGGATGTGGGTCCACAACACAAACGCATTGTACGCAGACACATCTAAGATGTTATAAAACACAATCATGGACCATCTCCTGGTCATTCGCTGACAAGTGTAGGTGGAAGTCAGCTTGTCCAGGTTGTCCACTCCTCCTTTGTTGTTATTGTAATCCAGGATAAGTATGGGCTTTTTGTCAGTTCTTGATCACACAGCTGCATCTTTGTGAAAAGTGGACAAAAAATCACATCTTGGTTTCTTTTTGGACAATATGAAACAGTGGTGGTGTCTGTAAATGCAAATTTTGAAGAAAGTGGAGCCCTTCACATGCAAAATTTTGGTTGGCAGCTCAGCTTTATTTTTTCACATTGTGCCTACCATGGTAAGTTTCCTTCTTGTCCAAGGTCATAGCTGATAAAAAAAAATGTCACATGGTATATATTACGACCCCGCAGTCCAGTAGTCATATCGAGGACTACACGTTTTCATTGTTTTTTCTCTGGGATACCACTTGCAGGTTTGCCTGAGTAAATCAGTACATTCCACGCATAGCTTGTTTTTGCATCACAGACTGCCCCGATTTTTATTCTGTATTTGCCTGGCTTACTGGGCATGTATTGCCGGAAGGGGCATTTTCCACGGAAAGGGACAAAATGGCCATCTGCTGTCACCTGAGGGCCAGGGTGAAACATCAATGGAAGGAGCTGCACCCATCTCTTCCAGACATCCCTGATGGGAGTAAGCTTGTCAACTTTCGCTCTAGTATCTCTATTGTCAAATCTGAGGACTCTTGATATCATTTGAAAGGTCAGAAGTGACATTGTTGACTGGGAAATTGTTCTGCCTGATGATGCGTCCCAGAGACTATGAGTGGCCTCATTACAGAATCTGTACACTCCAGCAAGAAATAAAAAACACCAATATAAGCAACCAGGCATTCCTCATCAATGTCATTCCACATGTCCCCATGGACTTTTTTTCCTTCAAGGTTTGTTATAGAAATTATGACTTTTTTTAGTTACAATGGTATGAACAATTCAAAACATGTCTTGATGTCACTTACTCTAGTCACAGCACACCTTGTGATCCCAGGGGTCATTTGATGACATTTTCAGCAGCTTGTAAGCCATGTACGTCAGGAGGTACTGACCTCCAACAGATGTTACCACTTTTGGATTTGAATATTTCAGCAGGAATGGAAGCAGCTTCAGCAGTGGTGGCCTCCTCATCAGACTCATCTGATGTGTCTGTGAATTCTGATAGATACTCTACTTCGTCTTCCATCTCAGAAACCTGTTTATCTGTACCGCTATACTGGTCTGCATCCTCTGTCTCATTTTCATACAAGATAAAATCCATAATTTCACTTTTTGTATATCTTCTAGGCATTTTTGCAATCTGCAAATAGGAGAAGTGTACTTTGCAAGTAACAAGACTGAACATTTTTTCATTTTGATTAATTATAGTGCATATTTGTTTTGATTACCATTGATTTTTGTCTCCAATTAAAGTGTAACTATGGACAAAATTTAAATTTATGTATAGAATGCAGACTGTCAGCAACACAAAAGTTTGTTTTTTAAGCTCCCATGGTAACATTTTATTTATTTTATTTGCTGTTGATTTTGCATGTAGAGCCATTATTTTTACCTTTTCCTTAACATATTATTCTGTCAAAAAAAGTGGCAGTAGAGGGGTTAGGAAACCATATAACATTTAAAGGTGTTTTATATGGTTTTATTCAGAAAGTTTAAACCCCACCTCTAAGCAATAACTCCTCCCATATATATATATATATTTTTTTTTTTGCATTGTGGGGTACTTCTATTCATTTAAGTCTGCCATGTAGATCCAACGACAGTACTGTTTCCAGGTGCTGGGGAGCACTGAAATCCAACAATGTAGGGATACTCATGCTGGCAGGTCCCCTCCATGCATCCAGACTCTTTATGTTATCCTAAGAGGACCTTGCAAGCAGGTGTAGGTTGGGGGCAGTTGAGCTAGCATTTCCAAAAAATGTTGTTGTAACTGCCTAAATAATATTACATGAGTTGGTACACTGCAGTGCTATTCACTGTGAATGGCATCCAAATGCACCTTTACAACATACCTGCATTGCAGTAAAATGTAAAGCACAGTAACATTGCACTTCACTGTGCTACTACAAAAGCTTAAAGTCTGATACTTGGCTGTTTGAGTGCAGCACTAATTGGAGCACTGTATTTGATCTCCATGGTTGTAAGGGACTTACCCGTCCTGCGAGCCCGCGGTGTCCCTGGGGATCCCAGCCACAGAGGGAGACGCCGCTGTAGCAGGCAGCATGGCC
>NC_092858.1:124108903-124116535 GCF_032062135.1 Pyxicephalus adspersus
GCTTGGGCGACAACTTGGAACACTGGGATTCTTCTGTTTTATGATGGCGGACCATGAAAGCAGTAATGAGGGGTCGCATTATAGAATATACCACTCTGAAAAGGAATATTGCTCCTAATATGCAGAACTGCAAAATAAGGCACTTAGAGTATATAGAGCATATTTAGTACAGGGAACTGCTGAACTGGAACAAACCTGTCAGGAGTAGAAACTTATGCCTACTTTTACAAGCATAATTTTATAGATGGGGCAATCAAGCAGGTTCCTTGCTGGCTAAACTAATCAAACTTTCTGGCTCCAAAAGATGAATCCTTACTGTCAAAGATCCCAGTCTGCAATCATACATACAGTCCATGATGATTTTTAAAAACAAATATACATGGCACAGCCCTTTAAACCTGAACTCTTGGGTGAGCTCTTACACACCAACTTGGCTTTGTGAAGGGGAACACTCAACAGTTAGGGTCTGTACCGCAATAGCAGCTACTGTTGTGGCAGCTCAGGCCAATGCTCCCAAATCAATGTGGTCTGAGCTACCAGAACAGTAGCTGCTATTGCGGTACAGACCCCAACTGTTGACAGTTTACCCCTCACAAAGCCAACTTGGTGTGACATTAGTAAAGACATCAAAAAGCATTTGATAGAGTGCATTGGCCCCTTTTAAATGCTATTTTTGCTCAACATGCATTTGGGCAAATCTTTGCCTCCTACATTTTATATATTTACAGATCTCCAAAAACAAAACCCCTAGTTAAAACACCTTAGCTATGTCCATTGTCCCTCCTGCTATTCAATAAGCTGTAGATCCTATGCTACTTCTTTTGGAATCCTTCCAAGTGTTAAAGGCATTTTATAACAAGACCAAAAATCAAAAGTCAAAATCACGGCCTTCCCAGGCGATCTGAAATGTAGTTTGCCAGCTATTATTCACCTTTTACCACAAAATGGGACTGTGTCAGGTTATACCAACAATCTAGATAAATCGAAGGCTCTATACCTGCACAGATTTATCAGACCAAGCTGGAACCATCAATACCCATTTGTGTGCTGTATGAGCAGGTTGAAATATTTAAGTGTTCTGAATCCTGAAAACCTTGGCGCTTGGTCAAGGAACAGTTACAAAACTGGGCCCACCTAAATCTCCTATACATTGGGAGAATTAGTTCAATCAAGACAATCGTATTTCCAAAAATAATATATACTTTGCAAAAGTTAGCCATAGTAGCAAGACAGGCAGAATTACAAAACATTTATAAAGCTTACATACTTTTATCTGGACAGGTAAGAAAGCCCGACTGGCTATATGTTTACTTCAACAATCTGTAAAAAAATTGGACTTAATTTCCCTGATAAGGAACTATAAAACTGGTCTGGTCAAATACTAGATACATCAGAAACTGGATACATGATACTGCCTGTTAAATAGATTCCTCTTTAGACCAACAAATTACCCCCGGGATACATCTTCTCTATATTTTGGAGAATTCATGCATATGCAATATAAGGATGATATTCTTGTTAAACAGTCACTCCTGTTTCTTTCCTTCACTTTGGAGTAATTTTGGATTAAGCAGGGGAAAGCAGGAGCAGTGGCAAGTGACTTCCCACTTGACAATCTCCTCACTGTATATATTTCCAAGAGTTCAAACTACTGATATCTTCAGTTAAGCTCTTTTGTTTCTGCAATTATCAAAAATATCTCACCCAATAACTGGGCCAAACATTTAGATAAACTGCTATCTGTGCCTAACCCAGCCAGATGAGCTATATCTGATGTCTGTATTGCTTACAAAACTAATTTAGAATTTGAAACTAGGAGGTCTGATTTGAGTAGGTGGACTGCACACCAAGTGACATACTATCAGGTTTCCATAGAGCCTGTTTAGCCTTACCTTAATGTATAGAAATACATAAAATAGAGAAATTTTCCACTATGCATATATTTCGCCAATGTGCTCTTTTCAGAAGGGACTTTCCTCACATAGTTCAAAATGCAGTGCTTTGGAGGCAGATTTGTACCATATGTTGTGAAATGGCCCTAAGACTATGCCCTCCGGCATTTAATTACCTGCCATTTATAATGTGCTATGGACTTGTTGTAATTTGTACTGTTAGTGATCCCACATGTTGGTATTGTACAGCCAACATCTGTACTGCAAAAAATTTTATTCTTTCTTGTTTTAGTATGCATATTTGTATATATATTTTTCTTTTACTTGCAAAACAAATAAAAATGTCAATAAATTTAAATTTTATTAAACTTTAGGAGCCTGGTTGTTCCAGGACCCCTTGGTTCTTGGCTGTGGCTGTTGTGATTCATCAAGACAGAAAAGCCAACGTCTTGAAAAAAGTACATGTATGTCTGTTATAGCGCATATTTTGTTTACATGAAAACATTTTTGTATCCTACAGGCACTGATAGCATTTCTGTCTACTCCGTTATGTAATCTGTTTGGATAGATACACAATCAGGAACTTTTTAGCTGACACATTTTTCAACCTGCTGTCAAATGCTCGGGTCCCAGAGACAAGTTCTGTTCCCTTAGCATGTAGGCGGACATCAAGCTATTTGTTTTCTTGATAGCAATCCCAACAGAGCACAAGCGATTGGATTCACTGGACAATATTTCAAAGTTGTTTCCTTTTTTATTGCTGTTTATCTTACTGTAATCTTTCTTTAAATTTTATTGTACTGTTATTCTTACAGTATTAGCATTATTTATTATAGTAGTAACAAAAGCCAAGCATATAAAAAGACTGTATTTCTTCTATACAAATTTAAAGTTTGCTCCAGGCACAAACATTTTTCTTTCAACCTTGTATTCACCGAATGCCTACATATATCTAGATATTATCTTGTAAAAAGGGGTGAGATTTTCATTGTTCTATACATTGCCTGTGAAGAGAGCAGAGATGTGGGAAGGAGCCAGTAGGCTTACCCATTACAGACTGCCTGCAGAACAGTTCAGGAAGAGGTGGAAATATATATAGATAAAGGACTAGTCTCCCTGCACAAGTAGAGAAAGCAGCAGTGACTGATCTTTAGGGATGACCAGGTTAGTGTTTCAAACTTGTTTTCATCGTGAAATAGTGTATGTTCTCTAATAAAGGATTTTTCACAAAAATTAAACTAACTGCTTTTTGTGAATTTACATTGCCATATTTCAGGGCTGAAAAATGTAATTTTTTTCTAACCTCCCCCAATTGTCTTGAAAGAAAGCTGTTTAAGGGCAGAACTGTTTAGGGGAATATTCAGATTGACTGTGAGGTTGCAGTGTGATTACCACTTCATCGTGCAAGGGAACATCATGCAGTGGGGGATGCTACATGTAAATTTTCCCCACGTCAGACCCATAGAGAATAAATGAGGGTGGAAGTAAGTGGTTCAGTACCATAGACTGCTGCCCACTGTCAAATGTGCTTTGTTGTGTAGGTGACTGAGTCTCAACATCTCAAGCAGTACAAAATCTCTCTCTCTCAAGGACAGCAGCTCCCAGCTGATACAGAGATTAAACAGTCTGTATCTGCCAAAACAGTGCAGATGGAAAGTCTGAGTGTGCCCTCTAGTCACCATGCCCCACTAGACCACAGCCTGGATGGCCTATTCTAAAATGCGGCCTTGAATACTGATTTGCCCCTTTTTGAGAGTGGGTAAGGGAAACAAGATACCCCTGTACCCAGGATGGGAGCTGAATATCTTATTGTCCATATATCAAAGGTGTAAAGCTACATTCCAGAGGACTATTTATGGCTAGGAAAGGTTAATGACTAGGAGAGGGGCACATAAATTCTAATTGCTTATCTACAAAGGTCTAATTTTTATTATTAGGGGGAACACACACAATGTGTCCTAGAGAGGACATCCATATTACCCTCCATGTTTTCTGCTCTACTGTAAAATTAAAGTTTTGCAGAGACAAAAAAACATTGGATGACCCTGGCATGTCTTTCTTTGGCTTAGAACATCTAGGTTAAGGGTGAATGGTCCGTAACCAGCTTAAATGTATGGCCCAAGAGATAGTATCATACATTTTCCAATGCCAGGACCCTAGGAATTCGGCATTCCATAAACCAAACAGAAAAGTCAGACAATACACTTAGATCTCCTGGAGCCTTAAAACATATATTACCTTATTCTTTTATTCAATATTATATCTACAACTATCTGATATGGCTAATGTACCGTAAGCTGTAGTTATAATCATTTATTACAGGGACCTGTAAGTTATTACATAAGTTCCTTCATGGTAAAAAAAGGTTAAAAAAGACCTGGGGTTTTTACCTTTATCAGCCCGTTTGAAGTGTATATATTTGAAAAGTAACAAAGACTTGAAATAATAGTTTCTTTCCATTAGAATATTCTCCATTATCATAGGTGCCTTTACCCAGTAATGCTTCACTGATCGCCTTAATTATTTTACTCCCACTCTAACACGTTTTATGCAAAATGATCTTCAGGAATATTTTAAGGATTTGCTATTAAATGAAACAATACCCCTATCTCTGTTGAATAGTGAGCATGTACAAAGAATTCTGTAACTATATGCAGATCACTGGGAATTTTTAAGCAGAGAACTAAATGATCAACAAAATCTCAATACATTGAGACATTAGACATGATAAAAGGTATTTAAAACACTTAGAACAACAGTTCTTAAGCAGGTAAATGTAAGGAAACACTTGAAAACATTGTCTGTTTATATGAGCTATGTTTTTCTGACATTATTAAGAGGCTGCAAATTCCCATTTTATGGTATACCTTAAGCCTCCCACAACTGAATAAGTGCATTTGCAAAGCCCCCTGCCCTCAAAGTCCCACACATGACAAAGGTACCTCAGAAGTCACCCTAAACAAAATAATTGCCCAGCCACACTTTCCCCCTATCCTTTTCCTCTAACAACTTACACACTGAACACCAAATAAAGTTAAGTTGTCTGCAAGCAGCCACTTACCAATCTTTATTCATTTTAACATATAACCTCTCACATATAATTTTTATAAAAATTTAACAACATCCTTTAAAAATACAACCTATATCCCATTAATATTAACACAATAATATTTCCCTAAACCAATAACAGAACTAGAAAGGTTACATGTCCTGGAAGTCAAAGTCTGCAGATGACCGCACTTCTTAATTGGGGCAAGCTTGTACATAATGGACCCCAGCTGCCGAGCACTACCTTAGGGGTTGTATTCCTAAACTGCTTCCCCTCAATTCCAGACTTTGTTTTCTTAACACACCAATGATGGTTCATGGTCCCCCTCCCCCACAATAAAATCTAATCCTCAAGACCCTTGCCTCCAGGACCCTGAAGACCAAGAAACCACATGTCTGTCCCAATGACATTGGGATGAACCCCATCCTGTCTCAAAAAACTCCAAATCACATCCTCCAGCTGTCTGTGACATACTACAATGCCACCATTCCTTGCCACAGAATGGCTCACCTCCTTGTTCACTTTAGTCTGGGCCTTGTAAGGTGCTCCACAGACTCTCTTCAGCTCACATAGACTACAATGTACAACCACACCATAATAGAATACACGAACCACAGGCACAGAAAATGTATCCTAATGTCTCTAATAAACTCCTTCATTGGCTGGCAACCTAGGTCTTCGACTCCAGTATGAATCACTACCACCCCAGAAGTCCTGTCCAGATACACAAAACAATGTATCTCAGGAGCCAGCCCACTCCACAAAATCCCAGGCACTCCAATTCAGAGCACTATCACCATGTCCCTTGGCAAACCAAGCTGATATCAATCCAGCCTTACTGCTCCCACCCTAAACAACACTGCTTCATACACAACTGACCTGATTAATTTAGTGTTGGGATACCCACCTGTCCGTACAGTAACCCTTAACTATATAAACCTTAACAACCTAAACCAAAAGGCTAACCCCACCAGCTTCCATTTGAAGGACACTACTGACACCCTAACCGCAAAATCTCAACATATCTAATACAGAACCAAACAAAAACATTCCCCCCCAGATTGTATCTCATCAACTGCAGAAAACAACGACCCCCACTCCTGCCATATCTTCGAAAAACCCACGTTGCAGCACTCACTTAAGTAGCTTAGAACTTGTTGATAGCCTGCACAACACCAAAAAATTATAGCAATGAAAAGACATCTTTTTTTTGCCATGTCTGCCCCCCCATCACCACTGCCAAAACAATGGAAAACAACTCGAGAACCATAAAATTCTATAGTAACCCAGTTTCCTATGATTCCATAGGTCATGCCCCTGCACACCCATGACCCTTAAAGTACACACAAAAACCAAACAACCCAGCCACATACGAATACAAATATAACTCCAGCTCAAAATTATCCACATTTCCCTCCAACCACAGTGCCCTACTAATATAGGAATCCAGAAAACAACTCCAAACAGACAAATCCTTCTTCAACTCAACTGTCAGTTGATTCTTGCCAGAATCAAAATTCATCTTGCCTAACAATGACTGCAGAATCCTGCAAATGAGTTTTCTTTCTGTCACTCACCAGCCTAAACTACAGGTAATGTTACATAGCTTTGAATTAATTGCATCATACACTGACCCCCCCCAGAGGGAAATCACAAGTGATGGATCAAACGAAACTCATGTGGCTCCTTTTTAGTCACCAGACCCAAAGGAGAGACCACTGGATCTGGAAACGGCAGCGAACTGAAAGGATCATTCTTCCTGCCTAAAGATACCTTCTTAGCCAACTTCTCAGAAACCACCTCTGGGTAATGCAATGTTATGCAACAATGCTGTGGCATAGGCAGACAAACCAACTGTGATTAAGGGAATCTAAAACCAACTGCAAAACCCTACTCTAAAACCCTGGATATCTACTTAAAAAGGGGTCCATCCTTTTTATCTTCACTGGTGTTTTTCCAAATGGCATTCCTACCCCTAAAGGCCTCCTGGCAGAAACTGCAGACAAGTTTATACCCTCCTCCATAACCTGAACACTCATGCTTAAAGCGGTACCCTACTTCAAACTCACAGGCTCCTGCATTGAATTGCCAGCAGACACCCCTTTGTTTACCAGCCTACAATCGTCTGCAAATTGGACCAACACACCTCAAGCATCCTCAAAAAAAAACCCACAGCCCAGCACCAAACCCCATCATATATAGCTAAAAAGGATGAGCTGATCCTACTGCAGAACTCAGGCACCTGTCTGTCCACTGGCTCCCCCTCCTCTTCTGCCTGTAAATCTAGAATTTCCTTTCTCAATGGGGAACTTCTGGCAACAATGGAGACGCCACATCACTTCCTCTTGTGCCATGTGTCGTACCGCATCCCCAGCCATTGTTACTTCATTTCTTGTGCTGACCCAACCCCAAAGTAAGCCATCCCTCCCACACAACCACAGACACCCCACCACCCCCCCGCAGGCCCCGAAACAGCAGGGGTTTCAGCACAGGCCTGGCCACTGCTTGGGCAGGGTTTCTAGCAAGGCAACAAAGGGCCCCCAGAGCAGCATGTAGCCCAAGAAAAAAAGGGCTCTGGTGCATCTGAAAATTGAGTCTATTAGGCCACAGCACTGCAGGCCTGGGGGAAGAGTCTCTGATCAGCAGCAACCCCCCTAAACATCTCTGCTAGCCTGTACCAAAAAGTCAAAA
>NC_092858.1:124116754-124130920 GCF_032062135.1 Pyxicephalus adspersus
ATTTGAATGTATAAAATATCCAGAGCTGTATGTACTGCAATCAACATATTCGCTAGTCTATAAAAGGAAAATAGGAGGGAGCAACACCAAAACTATTAAACCATTCAAAACTTTAAAAAAAACTGCATTTAAAATCTTTTTTAGTTGCTTTCACAGCAATCCTAGTGCATAAACTATTTGCACATATTTTGATTTTATCTAAATGTATTTAGATAAAACCATTATGTACCCAGTTGCATGATTTGCTATGGCTATAGTTATTTCCTTGCATGAAACCATCTTTAGATTTGCTTGCTTGGTGGTCTGTAGGACTGATAAGTATTTCTGCATATAAAACAGATTCATGCTGCCTCTAAACAGTGTGTTCTAATGGTAATTTTGAATAAAAGTATTCAACAAGAGACATAGCTTTTAAAAGGGACATCATTACTCAGGTAGACTTAGGGCCCTTAGGTTTCTTGTATAAGTTTCAGAAATCTCCCCATTTGCCATTTAAGTTAACGTTAATTTAAATTGTAAGATTAGCTTTGTTAAATATGTCAGTCGTGAAAAAATGTACTGTCCTTGAAAATCAGGAAAACTCTTCCATGTCAATCACAATGACCCATCAATGCACCCATCACCCAGATTTTGCTGTGGTATTTTAGCAGCTAGACCCTCCATCAAACCCCAACCTTCATGACACATCAGATGTGATAAAGATGACCTTGTCACTCAACATTGCAATATACTCTCAAATATTGAAAGACATGTATGGTACATGAAGGAGTTGTTGAGTGAAGAAGATGTTTGCTGCCTTCCCTTTCCTGATCACCCAGGCTGCAAGCCTGGATTAGGGTCTGCTTTAAATTTTAGAAGAATCCTAAAATGTATTCTTTCAAAAAAGTTTTCTATTGAAGGGACAGCAGCTAAAAGTGGTCACTGACCTTAAGTTGATTACAAAAACCAACATAGCCAGTTGATTGCCCAGAGATCAAGCAATAACATTTAAAGTAAATTTTCCATAATTACCCCAAACTCTCCTTATGCTATACCTCAAACTTCCACATGCTTTCCCTACACTTTTCCACTGTTGTGCACACACACAGACACTATGGCTGTTCTGTGCCATCCTTTTAGGTTGGCACATACCAAATACCCTATACTTGGTAATTGTAACCTTGCTGGCTAGAGTTGTGTCATAAACAGAATCTCAAATATTAGGGAAGATAGCGATGAAGAAATTCAATACATTCAGTTTTGAATGAACAAATTATGTTTGGAAGCCTAAATAAAAAGGAAGAATGTTGCAAATTTAACTTTAAAGAAATTTCAGATTGTCTATGTCCTCCAAATTTTTTAGTTGTTTACAAAGCCCCTGATCATGGTGTTGCAACTAAAATTGCAGGGGATGTAA
This sequence comes from Pyxicephalus adspersus, assembly GCF_032062135.1. NCBI lineage: Eukaryota > Metazoa > Chordata > Amphibia > Anura > Pyxicephalidae > Pyxicephalus > Pyxicephalus adspersus. The sequence goes on from NC_092858.1 coordinate 124,118,151, forward strand.
AAAAAAGTCCTGTGAAATACAGTGTAGTTGGGAATGCCTGTTTTAAGCCATCTGCCAACGTTTCAAATCAAGATAACCTAAACATAGTATTTTCACCACAACTGCTCGGAAGAAAAAAAGGAAAAACATGCTGGGGAGGCGCATGTGCCATGCTGACTTAACAGAATATTCCTTTACGTGAACTGTTGCACTTTCTTGGGGCTCACAACACACTGCCTAAACCTCAATCACCTTTTGAAGGAAATGCCAAATTTCTTCAAAATCACTACTGCGTAGAGCTTTATACCATAGGATTTCAGATGCAATTTAGACTGCAAAGGTAAAACAATTACTAACAACTTGAACTAGGCTAGCGAACTGACCTACTTGAAGCTACCTTTGAAGCCACCATAAAGTTTCCAGTTTGTGTAAGTTGCTTACTCATCAGCAGGAGCATCTAGAAAATCTGAACTAGGAAAATGGAACAAACAATTTATANGATGGAAGAGATGCAGAGGGGTGACTGATCTTCAAGCGTACATATCCAGCTGTTTTGGCTATATACCTTCTGAAGTAGCACAGAAGCAGTGATGGTAAGGCCCTGCACCCATATTCTCAGGCTGGAGAACCACCTAGGAATAAAACATTAGTCCTTTTTTTTACCGTTCCTGCTATGTTGTCAAGCTTAATCTGTTCTTTGATCAGTATCTGTATTTCTGTACTGTGCCTTCCAACACGTCATTACTGATCCTCATGCCTTCCTGGTGCCCAGTGCCTCTGTCATCAACATCAGGGCCACTGGGGCCAGATTGGCAAGAGAGGCTATACTCTATCATTTCATCCACCAGGTATGTAATAGGTACATATAAAACAACTTAAGGATATTACCTTGGCAAAAAATAAGATAATTGGGGATTCCTTTTAAAGCATACAGTCTCCCATGATGGATGAAATTTCTGCTACTTCTGTGCAGGTTCCCTGCTGTTTCAAAAGGTACCCCAGTAGGTACCCTGCATTAACAAAATTTAGGACTTCACCCCTTAATTTATCTTCATCTTCAGACAACAAGCGTCGCAACAAACCATTAGAACCACTTATGAAAGCATACCCAGAACCCTACTAGGTGCTGATAGTGTTATTTATATCTTTTAAAATTGGACCAGGAGCTATTACGTAACTCTTATTACTGTTGAACCTCACATTTGATAACTGGGGTTCTAAGTCATATCAAGTGGTATACTATCCAGTGTTGATTGTTTTTACTTTACCACCTACTTTTATCATCTCCGGTGGACAATTTTAATTTCCTAGGCTCACTGTTGACAACTTTCTATGCCTCATCTCTGGACCTCTTCTGTTCCCCCTAATCCTTTTTTCATTTTTTGTCCAAGGTGAGGCGCTTCTTCACTTATATTTGCTACATGGTGTTTAATATGTCTTATTTTGGGTAATTCTCCTGTTATATTCTGATGTCACTGTTTTATATCACTCAATAACATGGGTATTCTACTAAAGATTTGTCTTCTTAGGCTCATAAAAATTCAAAAAAAGTTTGGTCTCTCTTTTTTTGTAGGATGGTAATTACAGCCTCTATAGGTATAAGACTTAATTGACTGCTTGGATTGCTTTGGTTACCGTTACATCCAGTAAGTTAAAATTTTTCCAACCTATATGTTAAGGAACAAATAATCTACAACATTTAATATACCCTATCTGTGATTGAGGAGATCTGGCTCCCTTAGTTGGTGTATCAGTGCAAAAGCCCTATTTGGGCCTTCCAAAAACCCTGGTATTGTCTAATTTGGTGCTTTAAGCTAATAACAATAATTGGAAACATCCCATGTTTTACAGGATAAGTCACTTGTCTGTGCTTACAATATTATTTTTTATCATCTGCACATGTAGCTACATATGTCTTGTTCATCAATACCATTTTTCCTGTAAGTTAATTTGCATCTAGTTTATCTCATTGGCATGCCAGTGCTAAGATCAACAATAGGGTTCAGTCCCAAGTCAATCAGAAACATAAGACACAAAATAAAATCACATTCCACACACCATAAATCATTGTAAAGCTAAAAACTTTATTGGTTCTAGGTGGTTACAGAACATGCACACACAGGCAGCTTTTTCCCCTCAACAAACCTTAATAGTAGACTATGTTTAACATGTCTGTTGTATGTCTGTTAACGTGTCTGGTTGTGGGATTCGGACAAGACCAGTACTCAAGCCTCAGCTCAATGCTACTATCAAAGCTGCCTACTGCGAATGGTAGAGTGGTTCAACTGTTTTGTCACAAAATGTGATGCTTTTACATTCTATACTTGTAGTATAGAATGTAAATCGAATGCATACACATCCTAGCTGCAGCTGAGGAAAACATTTGTAAGAGGTTTAACAACTTTCATTTATTGCACAAACATCTACAGTATACAAACATTACAAGGAAAGAATAGCAGGGAAAAAAGGATAATAGAAACTGGAATGCAAGTGTCTCTATAGTAAATCCAGCTGTGGGATATTTACATAAAAGGGCCTCATCTCCTCAACCTGTCTCCTGAATGGTTGAGGATCTAGAAGGGAGGCTTATTTTGGGAAAATACTACCTCTTACCTATTTTCTAGAAAAATTTAAATAAAAGACCCATAACAAAAGTACACTAACCCCCCAAAAATTGTATGAAATGTGTGAAACCTTTCTGTTTTCTTTATATAAAGTATCTTACTTAGGACCCACCTAATGCATTACAAGGTCTTTGTTCTTCTGTAAGCAAAGCAGGCAGATTATGGATGGTGGGAGGAGCAGGCAGTTATCCAAACAGCAGTTGTTGACAGCTGTCAACTTCCATTGGATGAATTGGCTCAGTCTACCCTATATCTTTCCACGAAATTAGGAAATGAACTCAAATTGTTTAAAATCTGTGTTCTGATCCAAGGTCGAAAAGCTAAACTCCAAGTCAGTATTGACTCCAATTTAAACTATCTGACTAGATAAGACCTAGGTAAGGAAAGACTGGAACGACTGCTGGCTTAGCTGCAATGGTTATTCGGCAAGCAATCCATTCTACCTATAGAAAGGTGGCAATGCCATCAGCACAGATACATTTTACTTTTAGATGAGCACTTCCACAGAAAAAACTCTAGCCAAAACCAGGCTTCAAACCCCCACTGGAGCAATTTTGTGGGTAATTAAACATTTTAGAAAATATCTCACAAATAAAATCCAAATAATATTATTAAACATATTACCAGTAATAATTACCAAACAAACAGACAAAGTGTATACAAAGAATCCAGGAGTAAACTAATGCAGAGTTTATACTCCCTAACAGACTGGACTTATGCCACTGTATAACAAAAATTGCTAAAGCAGAGAAGTGCGGCTTCACAATGCAGCCTACTGTTAATACAAGGATACCAGCCCAACTAGATGCAATTTCTTGTTATAGGTAGTGAAAAAAAGCAACTTGTTGTGATGTGTTTCATGGTTTACCCACTTCATCGGACAACCATGTTTTAAGCTGTAACAGCCGCCATCTTGTAGGATTTTTAAAAGTTCTGAAAAAGTGATAAAATATATAAATATATCACTTTTAATAAACAAAAACAAAAAGAAGGATAGCAAACAGGTTTCCTTTAGTGTAAAAATTTGTCACATATATATACTACAATCAAAACGCTTATATTAAACAGTGAAAAAACAGAAGCATCAGATTTCCAGGGAATGCTGCCATATATATGGTGTATATTACCTTCTTTTGGCTGCCATTGTATTTGAATACAATGTGCTTTCATGTGTTTTACTCATAAATTATTTATTGGCTTTCTAATATTTACTGCCTTTAATCAAATGTAAACATTTTCATATTTTTATTTAAAACTATTCAGCCCAAGCTTTCTTTTGCAATTAAAATCTTCACCCTGCAAATCCAACTTCTTCAAAAAACATAAATCAAATAGTATACAATAAAAATTCTGCTGCGATTCAGTTTATAATATTTCCCCTCTGTTCTCTTTGCAGAGCTTTTCATATATTTTCTATTACTTGTTATGGTGTCTTTATGCCCTGGTTTGCTAAGTGCTAGTTATATATAAGTTGTATAAACAATAAAGGTTAGTCTGGTCGCTTATTGAAACAATCCTTCTATGATAGCCTATGCTGATGCACAATTCTATATTTGTTTCAAAGCTTTACACTTCTGTTGAGTAGTCCTAAAAACATAGGGGTTCTACTTTGGGCTTTAGTTCACAGTATAAATGTTTTAAGTCTTAGATAACACCAAACAATACATGTGTTCTAGCCAAATGTGCCAAAAATGTATATTTAGGTTATATGTAGTTACCAATGGACTGCCTCTGTAATGTGATTTTTCTGTCTTCCTGTACTTGTTCTTGTGTACATATCATCTATAAAGTAACATTTATTGGAAAAATGTAAAAATACATCATACATAAAGTAATTAAAAAAAAAAATATGTACAATTTGTTTTCCAATCAAATGGGACTTTTAAGGCAATCATTTGAATAATACAATTTGTATACAATAATTTAATAAATATATATAATAATTGTTTACAATAGGAAATATTGAGATTGCTGTTGTTTTTATATGTTTTATTTAAATATGTTTTATTTATATATAAAATGATGGTATAAAAATGTATTATTCAAATAATTGCCTTATAAGTCCTTAAAAGTTTGATTGGGAAAATTAATTGTACATATTGATTTGCTTTGGGATGTTGCAAAGCTTTAATGACTAAAAACCATTTTAAAGAAAGTCTCTTGCATGATTTTTACAATAGAAGCTTGGGTGCAGAGAACAACACATACCACAAACACAAAACATTAAACCAATATAAATATATTAGTTTGGGTACAACATTGCCCATGCCAAAGATTTGTAAATCTAAGTCCCAGGTATGCTGCTGCTAGTTATTATACCAAGCTTACCAATCAGTTGATGTTAATTCCAGTCCCCAGCAATGATCAGGAGAACACCAAAGTGATCCCCTTTTTGGAAGTCAACCTGACTTCCTATGTAACTATATATAAAATGATCACACACAAAAAAGGTATTTTTAGAGTTAATTACAGAGTGCAATTTCTGTGAAATCATCCAATAATTAGGGTATTAATGCTAATTCAATCATATTTGCTCTTCTTAAGGGGAACTCTTTTCAAAAACATGTTTTTCTTTTTTTTTTAACAAGAGGAGCAGAGAAAAAGAACATTATCTTGTAATTTGGTCTCCTACAAGGTTTCAAAATTTTATTTCAACTTTCAAGCATTTTTCAAAAACATTTTAAATAAAGAAAATGAGAAAATTATAGTAGTCTTTTTTATTTTTTATTCAGAAAAGCGGTAAAAAAATGCAGCTTCACTGCTCTCAAGACCCCTCCTGGCAACCACTGGGCTTTTGCATTTTTGTGCATTTTTTCACTTTTCTTTTTTACTCTACCCTTGAACATTCCATGTATTCTACTAAAAATTGAAACATTCCCACGAGAAATGCCAGAAAAAACAAAAAAAAGGAGGGAGACTCATATTTTCCAAATTTATTTAGGTGAGTGTATGAACTTAGCCTTAAAGTGGACTTACACTACAACAAACACTAAAACTTAGTAGATAGAGAACAAAACCTGTAGGGAGTTTTACCCTTTCTCCATTCTGCTAAAATGATTCTTTACTGCCTTTCTGTGTTACTGCCTGAGATTGCTGAAGACACAACAAGAAACAGGAGTACATTTCCTCAACAGGGGCACAGCAGTAGAATTCTGACAGAGGTTCTACTGCTTTGTCAGTTTCTTCAAAACTTAAAAGTGAAAAGTTTTGACTACAGTTTAAATTAAATGTATTCATTCTGCTTTATAGGTGTACTTTTGATTTAGATCTGTTAGTTTGCGTGAAATCTTTTCTTCTGTCTCCATGTCGGCCGCATTTACAATCAACAAAAGGACAGGCTTTCAAATTATTTGTGTCTAACACATAATTTTACTGAATTTCATACATCTCTAGTTTTCTACTTTCTATCCTGTTATCTTTTTCTCAGACAATTTGAGTGCTGCTCTGATGTGAGTGGAATAAATAGCCACATGGAATGCACTCAAAGGATTTTCCGAAGAGAATCAGAATTTTATTAGTTTGACACTTCAATCACACTGAGACAATGTGACCTTTAAAAGTCATTAGATAAAAAAAAAAAGAAAATAAAAACAGGATGAATTGCTTTACATTCATTGTTAGTTAAGTGTTTAAGTTTTGGATTTTAAAGAGGAAAACAGCACAAACAGCTCTATAGCTGCTTTTATTTGTGACAATGAGGCAAAGTCTATCTGATCATAGAAGGTACATATAGCCTTTATCAGGCCAGTAGCAGCACAGGGAATAATAAGGTTTGGATGCATAGCTAAATCCGGAATAAACCTATTACATAATAGAAATTATATGTATAGGAAATCAGCATGCACTTGTATTTATAATTCTTAGCAGGGTGAATGCTTATATAAAAAAGACTTATTATTATTTTGCTATATATTTATATTTATATATAGTTTATATTTCTAAGGGTATGTTCAGATTGGTATTAAGGTTAAGGTGCAGATACAAGTGAACTGCTGCCTTAGGGGAGGCACTACCAGTAGCTTAGTCTACCCACGACAATTCCATAGAGAATAAATGGGGGTGGCAGTAAGTAGTTCAGTACTTTCTGCTGCCTGCTGTCAAATTTGCATTTGCTGTTTTCAGTGATGAGCAACTGCCAAGGTGCCAAACTCCAGGGGCTGCGCAGGTTAGCTTGATCCCACTGCAGGTCTGCCCCTTCCCTAAAGGACTTGTTCCCTGAAAGCCAGTAAATTAAATGGGTTATCCAGGGACAGTTCAATAGGCCTGATTTATTAAAGCTCTCCAAGGCTGGAGAGGATACACTTTCACCAGTGAAGCTGGGTGATCCAGCAAACCTGGAAAGAATCTGGTCCAGGATTTAAAACATTTTCAAGCAAATAGCAAATGACTTTTAAGAAATCTATTTCGGGTTTGCCGGATCACCCAGCTTCACATATGAATGTGTATTCTCTCCATCCTTTAAGAGCTTTAATAAATCAGGGCCATTGTGTGCAGCAAAATCAAATTAAACAATTTCAATATAGGACAGAATCTGTACAACTGTGCCAGACTAATTCAATTGCTGGAGTTAAGCTGTAACATGGCAGGATCAAAATACCTAAAATTGAACTTGTCCCTTTTTACTCTATGGGGCACAATAAGTCAACTGACGTCCAGTATATGGCATACTTTGTTACTGTTGTGTTTATTGTCATAACTTTTTAAACAATTGTTCCTATATGTTTATTGATTGTAGAAGGATTTGCAGAATTCATGCAACCCATTCATATTATGAGTATGTCATCTCAACAAGGTTAAGAAATTAGACACCATTTTATTCTGGTGAAATACTGTACATGATCCAAGAAAACCATTAGCTCAAAGAACTAGTACAGGGGCCGGGAGGATGAGGGCTTGACATTTGTTGACTTATTTAAGGGGTTTATTTTGCTGGCTGTACCCCTGCATCCTCTCCATTCACTACCACTTTGATTTCCAGAGCAACACATGGGAAGGATTAGGATTGTGAATGGCTGTGTTTGTGGTCGACGGGCTCTGATTGGCCACATCTGTTAAAATTCGCTCTGTCCCCTTGCACACATGATGGAAAGACAGGGTCAGAGCCAGAGGAAATCAAATGTTTTGCTGGGGAAGGGAGTTTATTATTTTTTATTCAGAAACAGATCAAAGGAATAGAACATTTTTTGATGTATTTGATGTTGTATAAAATCTTTTTCCAAAACTTCATTTTAGTTATAGATTGATTAGGGTAAAATGCCTATTCAGGTATTTTATGCTGCCTTTACATTTTCCCTATACTTTATTTCAAATGTATGCAACAGGAAATCTCCAAAGTGAATGAAATACCCATGGTGTAGGGTGGTTATCCTAACACGTTGTTGAACGTTGCTCTTTTTCATATTGTTATTTTTCATATTGTTCTGATGACAATAGAAATGTTTAGATTTTCCTTCACTTTCTGTCTTGATGACAACAGCCATCAGGACAAATAAGGGAGTGAATCTTCCTAGAAAGAATAGAAAAATTGCCCTCCTTGCTCCAAAACTAAAAAACTAATGTGTTGCCATTTTAAATAGCAATCATTTAGGTCCAGTACAAAGCTTTCTAGACCGAGAAGATCTGATTTGCTGCAGGCAATATAAGGATTCTTTTTGCAAGCATTTTTTAGTGATTTTGCTGCTCAAAACCACTTCCAAAAATGATTACCATTGGACCAAAAAGATCCAATCATCAAATTTTATTTGACAGATGGCATGAGGTAGCAATGTTGTAGAATGTTGTTTTTTTTGATAGTGCAGTATCCAAGGAAAGTTTGTTGTCCCTGCCACCTCCATAAACTTTTTAGGCCTCGCAAAAAAGCAAAACAAAAACAAAAAGGTAAAATGTGTTTTTATCAATTTTTTTGTTTTGTTAAAAAGAGGAAGTAAGGAAAATACCATGGGAAATATCCAAACAACAAGGAGTCAAAACAAGATAGGAAAACATTTTATGATTGATACTATAATAGGTTTGGAACCTTAGGCAAACTTTTAAGCTAGAATACTGCATGGGGATATTGATGATTTTTTATCCTGGCAATGGATGCTTATGCTTGGATTATGCTTAAAATAGTGGACATGAATATTTTATATTTATCAACTAGGTAGCAGCTTGGGTGTAGTGTAAGGGTAATCAATGGTGAAATTTCTTCCATTCAAGCAGATGATTTGCTAAAATAAATATTAAATATTAAACTTCATTTACATTAATTACAATTTCTATAAAGATACTTATGCCAGTACAAGCAAGACTACCAAATTCGAAAGGGGTGGAGTGGTTCTACTTGGAACATTCTGACTCAGTTCCATTACTAATTCTGGGCCTACTATGGTATTTCTAGAATTAATACTCCTACCCAGTGCTAAATTAGGGCATACTTCCAATATCGTAGTCTGCACGGTACGGATGTTATGGTTAGGAATATTAATATGTGCAAACAGCTTCCTCCTCCCGCTTCTCTACAATCCCTCTCTGGGCATATAATAGAGTTCAAGGAAAACGGGCCAGCAGCTGAGAACAAACTGTACATTCATTGCAATTATGTATTATCAACCTAAAATGTTTTTATAATATATCTCTAACAGTCAGTGTTTTACTGTATGTTTCATTTTCTCTGTAATGTTCGTAATGCAAGTGTTAACGCAAATCAAATTTATTGCAATGTTAAGTTATTAATATAAATAATTTTTAAATATAAAAATATATATTATATACTAAGATCCTAAAACCCTGAATTATTCAAAAGAGGAAGCCTTGAGTAAAACCCTAAAACTATGCACTGATTGATAACCTGGAACTACTAGAATTTCTGGAAATTCTGAAAAATATGTCACTGTCATAGATATATAACATTAAAAATAAACCTCCGTATGACAGTGATTTTGCCAGGGCAAATAGATATAGAGACTGTGCCAATGTGCAGTATTTTCCTAGTCAGATATCTGTTGAATTAATGATCAACACTCTGTCACAGCCTAGTAATAAATAAGTAACACTTAATGATTTAATATACCCTTGTCCATGAACTCCTCTAGATAGATACTCTGTGATATACATTAAACCTTACCTCCCTGACATAATAAAACTACTATTGTCAACGCTCTTCATTTCATTGTAACGAAGCTTCATTACTTCATTATTTTCACCTCAATTTTTTTCAATAATCCAATCATGTGAAAAGAAGCTTTACATGCACATATTTTATGTTTAGTGTACATGCAGGTAGTCCCCAGGTTACATACAATAGGGGCTGTGGGTTTGTTCTTAAGTTGAATTTGTATGTAAGTCAGGACAGGTACATTATTTTAATAAATGCAATTAGGACTGATGTTTGTCTCAACATATTATTAGGCTGCATGGTGTCAGTTACTATCACTATATACTACATATATAAAATCCCAACTGTGAGTTAATCACAAAGCAAACAAAAAAAAAGAACTTTATGGAGCCTAGACATGTATTAACTTCTGGAGCAAGCTGTGCTTTTATATGCAAAAAGAAACAACTGCAGAGTTTGTCTTGGTCATTAAAGAGTTACAATATGTTGCAGAAGAGCAAAAGATTTCTTCTGCAAGTCATGCAAACTGTCCCCCTCCCCCTCATCAAGCCTCTGTCCTGCACGCACAGAAGCAGGAAAGCCCTGTCTGATTCTAGAAGTGATCCGTATGTCGGATGTTCTTAACTCAGCGACTACCTGTATATGAGGTGTGTATGGTTCCATTCATTGCAGTTTCAATATTTTCCAGGCCAAAAAAAGGACTTATGTTAATGGTCTGTTGATGTAATCATGCATCCCTCCCACAAAGTGCACCAAGTTTAAGGGTAATTAAGGCTCATTTAGGGTGATTGTATTGAGTGAGCTATGGTGGTACTCAGGAAGATAGCAGCAGGCTGCAGTTCTTTTATCAGAGCCCACACCAATTACTATGCCAATATAGAACAATACTTTACACATACAGTTGGAAAGCTCTGATGACATCTCCCCTACCTTAGTCTGCACACTCCCATTGATACCAACAGATTGCAGCAGTGACTTTAGAGGTAAAGTGGTTTGGCTGTCACAGGCATCCTCATGTACCAGGCAAGGCAATTGTAACAAAACATTTTTGAACAATTTTATAGGAAAAAAATATAAAGGTTAAAAGAAGCAAATTAATATTCATTATTAATATTTTTTTTAAAAAATAACTGTTTTACTTGTCAGGTTGCTTTAACTGACATCACACACAGATCAAAGCTCACCTCTGTTCCCTGATGATCTGCAGATAATTGAAACATAGTAGCTACAAAACACAATGTTACTTTGTATCGTTCTATTTCAGGTCTGATTGCCATTCCTGTATATTAGTTGCTGTATTTGTATAATAATCCAAGATTTGCTGCAAAGGCAAGCAAACAGGCTAGATAAAAAAGTACTATGGAAGCCCTGGGGATGTTTTTTTGGACATCTGTAGTATACCCACTGTCTACAGTTGGGTAATGTTCCAGGTTCATTCTAAGTATATTAAGTAAAACTGGAGAAACTTTATATGAATAGCTCAAAAAAAGAAAAAGTTAAAAAGAAAACAAGATTAAACCTCAAACTACAGAAGGCTCAGAAAGGTGGTATTTTCAATATGAATCTAACCTTAGAAACACAGCACAAGAGCCTGTTTTTACGAGGAAGTTCAAGAGTAACGTTAGAAAGCATTATTTTTTAAAGAAGCTGTTGCTTGGTACAGACTTCCAATAGATGAAGTGGATCACTATCAGTAAGCGAATGAAACATGGTTGATAAAAACATAGGTGTTGGGTATACATACACTTTCAACAGAAAGATAAGTTACTCTTTTTTAAAGTTCAAACTAAATTTTAACCAATGGTCCAGTGGAGAAGTAGTATGTGCAAAGATTATAGATTATGGAATGAATAGCCTATTTTATTAGATATATAAAATTGGGCACACATTTTTAGAATATTTAAAACACTGTGTTTGCACAACTGTCTAAAATGTTTTAATGTAATGGCTTTTGTCATCCTTTTGCATATTGCATTTTTCTGGAAATTTACCGGTGAGATTTTTTTCTGTGTTTCCATTTCTATCTAAGTGATGTAACAAGGCTCACATTACCTGTCGGGAAACCTACAGTTCAGACTGACCCTTTAAATATTTAGTAGATATTACATTTATTTTCAACTTTTCGTTTTTCCATGCTAAGTCATTTGGGTTGCAGCAGCAAAACTGATTTAAAATGACAAACTTGTTAAATGTAATTCATTATTTGCTTCAATGCAATGAAAAAAATAGAAGGTACATTGCTGATTTTAGGTTTTGGAAATGTAATCCTGCACTCAGAAAGCATCTAAAATTGAAATTTGTAGATCTGTAGATTTGCAAACAGATGCATTTTTCATGACTACTAAAAGCGTATGTCTGCTTTGCTTGGCATGTTATAACTCTCCTGTTTACGAGGGATGAATGATTCTAAATATTCTGTTTCCTGGTAATGGAACAAGGGTATCATGAAGATTGTGATAGTTCTTCTGATTTCTTCTTAACTCATACAGCAAGAGATATGTCAGCTTCTAAATATAATTTAATGAGTCTGTATCGGCAGAATAATAACAATAAATGGCATTCTTTATAGTTTTAAATATCTGAAAAAGATTTATACCTGTGTGATTTATATACAATGTTCTTTTTTCAGTTAGTAGCCATTATTACTTTAAAGTAACTGTTATTTTTTGGTCTTGTAAATAGAAGTTTTCTCTGTTATATATTTAGAATTAGGATTATATTTATATATTTTAATGTCCTAGGTAGGGAGAGCAAAACAGTAATGCTTTTTTGTATAATCACACCAATTTTGTCATATAATTAGTTAAATTTACTGTTTATAATACAGAAACAACAAGAAGATCTACTTTATATACAGATCTATCATCTCATTGTCTAGACACAAAACAAAAGAAAGTGAAAATGTATCCCAAACTAATTCTAATGAGTCTTCTGGCTCTTCTCAACTTAAATTCTCCTGCATCCCTACCCTCTTTTCCTTTTCTCTTCCCTTTAATTGACATTTGTTAGAGAAGATCCAGAATAAACAGAGGTGGGCAAAAATAAGGAAAATTCATCATAGTTTGTAACCC